>NC_054748.1:15313466-15622910 GCF_018143015.1 Lytechinus variegatus | reverse complement strand
ACAAAATGTCTTTTGTAAACGAAGGAGAACACACCAAATTGTCAAGAAATCAATGAATTTATGGATATACATTCACATCTAGAAAAATTGTTGAACAAACATGCATTATATGTGTTGACTTTGCTGGCTTTCCGTAGTTGCGAATGATCAGATCAATCACAATTTTTTGTAAGACGGGCCCCAGATAAACTACTATTAGTGTCTGTTACAATTTGCAGATTTGGAGTTCTGTCTTGGACTTCTTAACTTTCCTACAATAATTGTACAAGATCATAGAAAATGAAGCACAATAGTTGATGTTTCATTGCATGACAAATCAAGTGTAAAGTACGGTATCAAGGCCCCTTTTAAATCTGATCACAGTTTCAAGCGGTGTTCAACAGATGTCAGATTTTTGTTTTGAGTGAATTTTTGTGCTCTTTTCTTCTTGGGTAATGTTCCCCAAAATATCTACCACTCATCATCAAAGATAGAAAATCTGTCCAATTTGTCATAGCTTTCATGGTTTATAAACAAATTGCATAGCTTTTGGTCCACCTACAATGTACATGTATCATATATGGTAAGACAAAACGTAGATGCACTGACGGATCGGGGGGGGGGGGGCAAAGCCGGCCCGTGCCCCCCCCCCCCTTTGAGAGGCACAATTAAAATTTGTAATGTAAAAATGCTGTTGAAACAGAAGTGTGCCCCCCCTTGAAAGAGACCTGTTTTGTTTTGTTTTTTTGCTTGTCAAATTTTTCCTCGGGAAAATGTGCCCCCCCTTTTGGAAAATCCTGGATCCGCCCCTGCGTAGATGGTAAGACAGAACAACTAATAATACTACTACTACTAATAATAATAGCCAATTTTTATATAGCGCTTTTCCCAGAATGGCTCAAAGCAGTTTACAGCACATTATCACCCAGGTCATTGGATTAATTTCAATCACGCACAAAAAGTGCACAATTTCCACTCCCTGGGGAGCATTCCTTGCATTCATCGCAGCTTCATTATGGCAATGGCAAGTTTAAACCTACAATATCTTTCACATCCTACCGGGAACCCATTACCACTTGGGTCGAGAGTGGCAAAGTGTGGATTAACGCCTTGGCAAGGGACGCTAGCCCGCGGTGGGATTCGAACACACGACCCTCTGTTTACAAGGCGAGAGTCGGAACCGCTATTCCACGGCTCTTCCACAAATACATATACAAAAAACAAATACATGTACTCTCATTTGAAGAAAAGATATTCACCTTTGCCTTCTCTCCCATATGCAAGCATAGATGCACATCTGATTAAACTCCCTGGTTAGAAATCCATCGGGAACATGAGCCTCTATCAAAAGCTTTACCCCTTCCACAGCGCCCAGGTGACTGACCAATAGAAAGGCTATTCTCTGCCATGTGACTGTAGGTGACCAATCAGAAACAGTCGCTTTCGACCGGGGGTGAGTTGAAGCTAGGTCCTCTCGTACAGTTTCTTGAAGAGTACTGCAAGTTTCATTGCCTTCTTCTAATGAGATGCACAATCCATCCAAGTGACTGTCCCTTTGGACAGTACTGATCTCACTCTCCTCTAATTTTTCTGTCAAGCCTTCTGATTGGTCCTTTGGCTGTGGTGCCTCCGTGATTGACCAATCACATTCCGGCTTAGTACTGTCGTCCGTTCCCTCTGCTTCTCTTACACCTGTTTCGCTGTCAACATGGGAAGTCGATGTGGATGTCCTCCTTACAGCGCAAGAGGACAGAATGGCTCCACAATTCAAGCAATTTCTCTGAGATAAACGTTCCTTTCCCTTGCAAGATGGCTGACATTTCTTCATCCATCCCAAAACTGTTTTCCATTCTTCCTCAGTAGCAGGTATCATGTCTGTATTAAAATGAGGCATTGTATAGATAATATACAAGTAATGAATGTTCATGAGTGCTATGGACATAATAATTCATGAGGTGAAAGGATCCATTGAACGAGGTGTAGCCGAGTTGAATTGATCATTCATTTCATCTTTTACCGAATGAAGTATTCTGTCCATTGCACGTATGAAGGAACATTCATTAATTAGCCTACATGACACTTAAAACTAGATTTTTCATAGAGAATTATCAGTTTTGATGCAAAATATGATCATGCAGTGCGAGCTCGGTCTGTTGTTTATCGTGTATGTCGCATACAATGCCCGAAACAATGCCCAATGGACAAAATCTTATGGATCCAAAATTGCACGATGTATGGATACTAATGTCATTGTAAAAATGGTCCGAATGATCGATATCACACAACCAATCAAATGCCAAGGATCTATCTACGGGGTCATGTAATAAACAAATATATCAGGCTTTGAGAAAGTATAGTGGAATTATTTTTTTGAGGTTGGTCTGGCAATTACTATTATAAACAAGTGGAATGCCTCTGGCCGTCTCACCTGCATCACGCGGTTCAATATAGCAGCAGTGCTGACTTTGCATACTACTCTAACTCGCACAAGATGTTCAGTGATACATGGTTACTCTTATGTCCTCTTTTTATGAACTAGACCAATAAACTTACAGAGATATGATGGTTATTCAACGAAAAACCCCAACATGGCCAAAGTTCATTGACCTTACATGACCTTTGACCTTGATCATGTGACCTGAAACTGGAACAGGATGTTCAGTGATACTTGATTACTCTTATGTACAAGTTTCATGAATCAGATCCATAAACTTTCAAAGTTATGATGGTAATTCAACAGATACACCCAATTCGGCTAAAGTTCATTGACCTTTGACCTTGGACATGTGACCTGAAACACGCACAGGATGTTCAGTGATACTTGATTACTCTAATGTCCAAGTTTAACGAACTAGACCAATAAACTTTCAAAGTTATGATGGTAAATCAACAGATACCTCCGATTCGGCCAAAGTTCATTGACCCTAAATGACCTTTGACCTTAATCATGAGACCTGAAACTTGCACAAAATGTTCAGTGATGCTTGATTACTATTATGTCCAAGTTTCATGAATCAGATCCATAAACTTTCAAAGTTATGATGGGAAATCAACAGATATCCCCAATTCGGCCAAAGTTCATTGACCCTAAATGACCTTTGACCTTGATCATGTGACCTGAAACTTGCACAAAATGTTCAGTGATGCTTGATTACTATTATGTCCAAGTTTCATGAATCAGATCCATAAACTTTCAAAGTTATGATGGGAATTCAACAGATATCCCCAATTCGTCCAAAGTTCATTGACCCTAAATGACCTTTGACATTGGTCATGTGACGTGAAACTCACGCAGGATGTTCATTGATACTTGATTAACCTTATGTCCAAGTTTCATGAACTAGGTCCATATATTTTCTAAGTTATGATGACATTTCAAAAACTTAACCTCAGGTTAAGATTTCGATGTTGATTCCTCCAACATGGTCTAAGTTCATTGACCCTAAATGACCTTTGACCTTGGTCATGTGACATGAAACTCTAATAGGATGTTCAGTAATACTTGATTAACCTTATGGCCAAGTTTTATTAACTAGGTCCATATACTTTCTAAGTTATGATGTCATTTCAAAAACTTAACCTCAGGTTAAGATTTGATGTTGACGCCGCCGCCGCCGCCGTCGGAAAAGCGGCGCCTATAGTCTCACTTTGCTTCGCAGGTGAGACAAAAATAGTAGTTTTGCCAGTCCAACCAAGCTTTAATAATTCCCACTATGAAGGAAACGCCTGATATATTTGTTTTATATCCTACTTTAGAATTTAGAACCAACATCTATGCGCTAAGCTAACAGAGTCCGTTTACTAACATTGGATGACCCACTTTTCCCAAATTGGAACGCCGATTAGTGCCTGTGCAGACGCATCACGGGACTTGCCTTGGAAAGAGAGCTGCCGCCCGGGGCGCCCGAGAGTTTAGCTAAATATCCAGTTTTCTGAAATAATAATCACTCAGCCATGTGGACCCTCTCCATAATAAGAATCATCCGTCTATTTCTTTAGAAGAAATGAGTGCATTATATGTTTATACTTAAATATATTAGAAGGTTCTATGAAGAGATGTGTTCCAGAAATTGATTTAGGTCAATATTGAATGAAGAAAAGTGATACAAATGGCATAGGATATGACACATGTATAGGTGAACTTCATCTTGGCTCTCACCTTTATCAATTAATGCAACTTCTCCAAGTTGAATGCAGATCTTCAGAGCGTCCATCTTGCGATCTTTCTCCCTGCGTAACAGGACGACTGCCCCCCTCCAGTAGCCTGCCCTCAAGAACAGAGGTAACAGATCATCTACAGGAGCACTACCGGAGGTCAGGATCCGGTCGAGGATCAGGTCATGTGACCATGTTATCAGGTGACTCCCAAGCCTGGGTGAATGAAATCACAAATAAGATACACAAAGAGAGGAAGAGGAAATTTCAATGATCATAACTATAGCTGATGATGGATATTTGAATCATTTAATGGAGTATCATTAAAGGCATGATCACCATTAAGGAAGAAATTAAATAACTGGCTCTCGAAAAGGCAACACTTTGACCCACACTCCCCAATTTGTGCTGAAACAATCGTGTCAAACTAGAGGGCACAGGGGGAAAAATCACACAAGCTCTTGGGCGAAATTTTCACCCCCGAAATGCCCAAAAGTGTGCTAGAAATTAAACACGTGGAACGCCTCTGGCAGTCTCGCCTGCATTACACCATTCAATATAGCAGCAGTGCTGAATTTGAAAAATAACTATTGAATAGTTATTTACAAACAAGTGGAATGCCTCTGGCCGTCTCACCTGCATCGCGCGGTTCAATATAGCAGCAGTGCTGACTTTGAATACTACTCTAACTCGCACAAGATGTTCAGTGATACATGGTTACTCTTATGTCCACTTTTTATGAACTAGACCAATAAACTTACAGAGATATGATGGTTATTCAACAAAAAACCCAACATGGCCAAAGTTCATTGACCTTACATGACCTTTGACCTTGATCATGTGACCTGAAACTCGAACAGGATGTTCAGTGATACTTGATTACTCTTATGTACAAGTTTCATGAATCAGATCCATAAACTTTCAAAGTTATGATGGTCATTCAACAGATACACCCAATTCGGCCAAAGTTCATTGACCTTTGACCTTGGTCATGTGACCTGAAACGAGCACAGGATGTTCAGTGATACTTGATTACTCTAATGTCCAAGTTTAATGAACTAGACCAATAAACTTTCAAAGTTATGATGGTAATTCAACAAATACCCCGATTCGGCCAAAGTTCATTGACCCTAAATGACCTTTGACCTTAATCATGAGACCTGAAACTTGCACAAAATTTTCAGTGATGCTTGATTACTATTATGTCCAAGTTTCATGAATCAGATCCATAAACTTTCAAAGTTATGATGGGAATTCAACAGATATCCCCAATTCGGCCAAAGTTCATTGACCCTAAATGACCTTTGACCTTGATCATGTGACGTGAAACTCATGCAGGATGTTCAGTGATACTTGATTAACCTTATGTCCAAGTTTCATGAACTAGGTCCATATATTTTCTAAGTTATGATGACATTTCAAAAACTTAACCTCAGGTTAAGATTTCGATGTTGATTCCTCCAACATGGTCTAAGTTCATTGACCCTAAATGACCTTTGACCATGGTCATGTGACATGAAACTCTAATAGGATGTTCAGTAATACTTGATTAACCTTATGGCCAAGTTTTATTAACTAGGTCCATATACTTTCTAAGTTATGACGTCATTTCAAAAACTTAACCTCAGGTTAAGATTTGATGTTGACACCGCCGCCGCCTGTCAGAAAAGCGGCGCCTATAGTCTCACTTTGCTTCGCAGGTGAGACAAAAACGGGTTCAAGGACGTAGCCAATGGTGAGTGCGTGTTCAAGTCACGTGTTCATGCTTTAATTATGCGCAACCTTCCAGTCGTGCATTTTTCGTGCAGCACTGTGCATTTTTTGTGCAGCATTAGTTCCAATAGCACGTAAAAACTAATACGCGTTCAGTAAAAGAGGCTGGCTAGGATGTTGATGCGCTTACTACTTAGGCGCGCATAGTAGATACGCCTGTGATGTCATAATTGACAGTCTTGTGATCTCCTCGTCTGTGCGATCGTACACAAGTTGAAGGGATTTGAACAAGATTTCCATGAAAAATTCATTTTGCGGACCCGTTTTATAAAACAATTAATGCACATTTTAAGATTCGTGATGTGAGTGACGATTCGAGCAACTCTCTGGCATTCACATTATGCAAAAGCACTCGGCGTAAGCGCCTCTTGCTTTCGCATAATTGTGAATACCCTCGAGTGTGCTGCATCGTCATAACACACTCATAAATGTGATGACCTCTCAGTAATACTTGATCACCCTTATATTGAAGTTTCATGAACTAGGCCAGCATACTTTCTAAGTTATGATGACATTCCAAAAACTTAAACTTAAGATTTGATGTTGATTCCCCAACATGGTCTAAGTTCATTGACCCTAAATGGCCTATGACCTTGGTCGTGTCACATCAAACTCTAGCAGGATGTTCAGTAATACTTGATAACTGGTATGTCCAAGTTTCATGAAGTAGGCCCATATACTTTTGACATTATGATAACATTTAAAAACTTAGCCTTTGGCTAAGATTTGATGTTGATGTCACCACCACCATCAGAAAAGCGCCGCCTATGGTCTCGCTCTGCTATGCAGGCGAGACAAAAAGAGCCCAAGATATGTAATTCCCATTTACTGCAATTTCAAATCCACAGTAGCAGATTCAGGCAGAAGGTTGTGAAAAGTGACCCGTGAAAATAAAAATGAAAAATGCCTGTTAGAGGCCATGTTCAAATGATTTGTTATCATACAAGTCCTCCAATTTGACAGTTACATTACGAAACCAATTCATCTTAAATTTCACTTACTTTGGAAGTTTGCCGCAATCACAAAATAGGTCACTGGGACTTGGCATGTCAAAGGTCACTGCAGCTTCTGCTAGACTTAAAACCAGTGGTTTTAATGCCATCACTTCATCTATGAATTTTGTCCTGAAGGGTTACAAAACACGGTACATGTAAGAGTAAATTATTTGATATAAACGCCTTCTATGTCAATACATTTTTTTAAGAGATTGATATAGCCAGATTTATCTATACAGGTTGCTTTATATGTTTGTTTATTAGTTTCTTCATTATTTTTTTTCTTGACGATAATCCTGAAGTGGATTTCAAACTTAAATTCAAATAGAGTTTCATTGTTCATTTAATATTGATATCATTGTGTATTCAAAAATATACAAGCTAACAATTGCATACCTTTGGAGAAAAAAAAGAGATATATATCAGTCACAAAACCAAGTTATACGCTGCAAGTTGCCAGGAAGAGAGCATGCAAACTAAAAAAAAATTGAGACTCCAGTTTTCCCTTTTTAAAATACCAATTTGGTGTTCATCGCTGTTCTAAACACTACACTCCACGTTCTTTAGTGACATACTGTATAGACATATGATAAGGTACTGTAAAAATAGCAACTCTCACAAAAACATCAGTTTCCATGCGAATAAGTCTTGGCAAACACTTTGAACATGTTTGGATTTTCTTTAAACTTTCATGATTTTCCCTACATACTTTTTTTTGTTATTTGAAATTGTCTAACTAAAAATGTCATTTTCTAATAAATCCTGTATTCTGTGGGATTCATCCATTTTTTTAAACAAAATTATCTTACTAGAAAAAAGTCATTTTCTAATAAATTCTATATTCCATGGGATTCATCGCCTTTTCATTGCTTGAATTGTGGAGCCATTCTGTCCTCTTGCGCTGTAAGGACATCCACATCGTCTTCCCATGTTGATAGCGAAACAGGTGTAAGAGAAGCAGAGGGAACGGACGACAGTACTAAGCCTGAATGTGACTGGTCAATCACGGAGGCACCACAGCCAAAGGACCAATCAGAAGGCTCGACAGAAAAAAATTGGGGACTCTAAACTGACCAAAACCACAAAGACCCCTATTTCAAATTGAAGTGCTCATAAGAGATCAATACACAGAAAATTATAAAGAATAATAGTTCCAGATCATTGTATTACAAGAAAGCCTGTTTACCTATTGCTATGTGGGTGAGTCCTTGGGAAAGCTTCTACATAATGCAGGATGAGATCCTTGGGCTGGTCATGTAGTATCTGATAAACATGCCACGGGCTGATGGATGGATAGTCCAATATCATCATATCCAAAGCTTTCTGGGAATCTAAGCTGCAAAGCCTGTAACAAAAGATTTTAAATGGTATAATAATAATAAAAATAGCCATTTATATAGCGCCATCTATCTAGAAATACTCTATTCCGAGGCGCGATGTTATTAATATTGTTACCCCGGCTTTAGCTCGAGCTGCCTTTCAGCACTCATGCATTCAAGGAATTAATCCTGCCGGGTACACATTCACCTCGCCTGGGTTGAGTGCAGCACAATGTGGATAAATTTCTTGATAAAGGAAATTACGCCATGGCTGGGATTACAAGGGTACATGGAGTCTTGTGGCCCAATGGTTTATTCTCTGGACACAATAAATTAAGAAAGTTAGGAAATTTTAAAGTTCGCTTTTTTTCATAAATCAGTGATATGGGCAACTCAGTGACATGCGAATGAGACAGACGATGATGTCCCTCCTTCACTATTTCTTTTGTTCTTTTAACTGTTTGAAAAATACAGAGGGTCGCAGGTTTGAATCCAAGCGATGGTGTAATTTCCTTCAACAAGAAATTGATTCAAAACGTGCTGCACTCAATCCAGGTGAGGTAAATTGATATTTGGCAGGCAGGGTAATCATGCTGCTTTACTCTACAGCGCCTAGAGACTTCTGTTAAATAATAATAAATGTACTTGCTTTATATAGTGTAATACTGTATATTGAGATGATATACATGTACCTTTGCAGAAAGCCGAGATACTGCGGCAGATTTCTGGAGATGAGGTCGGCACTCGATAACTGATCAATGGTTTCCTGTAAATCTTGGCTGTCTTGATCATCAGGAAAGTTGTTTGTTGCTGCAGTTAAAAAAAAAAAAAAAACAGATGCATTAAACTGAGAAATAAATGGACTCACAACATGGGGTACAGTGGGGCGTTGTGGTCTAGTGGTTACAAATCTCGTCTTTCATTGAAAGGGGCGTTTTCCTTCAGCAAGAAATTTATCTACATTGTCTGCACTCAACCCAGGTGAGGTGAATTTCTTAAATGCACCTAGTGCCTTTAGCAGCTGAAGCTACAGCCGGGTGATATATAGTGTGCCATTGAATTGGAAACTGGACAAATCAGCGGCTAATAAATGCTATATATTATTGTTATTACCGTATTCCTCTGCCTTGGAAAATACTACTTATGCCAATTTGAAGTATCAAAGCTGATCAATTAGGGCTTCAACTAATTCATTTTCCTGAATGAGGCTCTGTACAAAATACATGCATTTGGGCATGTACCCCTTTCACAAGGAAACATATTTTTGTCGTACAATGGATCATGTTCCCCACAGTGGAGCAAATACTCACCCCATTCACACTGCAGAAGAGTTTTAAATGCTTCATGATAGCAGCTCTGCTTGTATTTTAGTACCTCCATAATCCTCCGTCTGTCCAGTAATCTGAAATGCTTCTTGATGAATACAGATCTGCATTCATCCAACTCTGAAATAAGAATGATAATGATTACAAATTTAGTTTCAATTCTGTTTATCACTGCATTCATACTCTAATATCATGTACTCTTTATTTCTCACCCCCCCTTACACCCATACATATGTAACGCTGAATACAATGCGTCCCCCCCCAAAAAAAAAGGAAGTGTAATTTTTTGCTATCATGATCATAAATTTGCTTCATGAAATGTACATGAATGAAAAGATATGCATCTCTTCTTCATTTGAAGAACATATCAATGTCCACAATGCAAGCATGACTAAGTTAGAACAATGGAAAGCGGTGCACCAAATTTTAATTTCCACGAGCAAATTATGATTTTTAGTAGCTTTTTCTAGCTTCTACTGCTATCTTTTCGAAAAACAATTTTCACAACTTAAATATCTGTCTTTTCTTCTTTCATATATGAGATCATATATCACATATGAATTACACATGGTCGAGAAAATGTTGAGTAGAAACATGCTTGATTTCTACCTATTTCGTCGCACGCACACCACGAACCATCCTCTCTGCGCACTTCAATGCGATAGTTAAGTGCACTGTATCTGTTCCACGAACCGTCCTCTCTGTTACGTTGCCCACTGTGGCGTAAATAATTAACTTCAAGAAAATATAAAGAACGGGATGAAACTTTGGATACATGAACTTTTTAATAGACACTGGTAAATAATTTGCTCTTGGTAGGTGCACTTACTGCTTGTTAAAAAAAACATTTTCTTTAAATGCTTGTTAAAAAAAAGTAATTTTCTTTAAATGTGCGCAAAAGTAACTTTCGCATCGAAGTGCGCAGACGATTTGATGGTTCGTGGTGCGTGACGAAAAAAAAACAGCAGCATTTCACTTTACAAGAAGCAACAGACAATCGGCTAACAGCAGGATTCCCAGCTTTACAAGAAAACATAATTCCCTGATGAAGTTTAAAAATTCCCTGATAATTATTCAAACCCATTCCCAGTTTTGCATGTTTTTTAAGTTATTGCAGTGAATTACACATATTTTCAGTATAAAAGCAATAATGTAAAACTAGTAAGTACCACCAAAACCAGTCATTCAATGGATGTTCTTTGGAAAAGCAACAAAATATAACAGAGACTGACTGACTACCCTGCTTTCAAATTTTGGGCTGATCAAAATTCCATGATTTTTTCCCTCATTTGAGGTATTTTTAATATCAAATTCCCTGATTTATCCGTGACTGGAAAAGAGTAAAATAATTTTCCCTGAATTCCCTGATGGGCTGAGAACCCTGAACATTACCTTTCTCCATTTCTGATTGAGGAGCCTCCTCTGATCCTCTAGCGTCTGCAAGCCCATCTCCATTTGCATAGATATCAAGAGTAAAGCATAGTGTTGCTAGGCGACCAACCTCCTCCCTGATGGTCACTGGCAGATGTGATGGGTTGATGCCTTCAAAGTCTGATGTCTCTTCTAGCTTATCAACCCAAGTCTGTAAAACACCTCTCATGGCACTGGGAGCATAACGGGTCTTAGGGTCTTCTGAGATTTGCTTGCTACAAAAAAGTATACATGAGTATTAAAAGTTTAGAGGTTCAAGGAGGACAGTTAAAGAAGACATTGAGAAGTGGAAAGAATCATATGTATCTTCTAGCTTATCAACCCAAGTCAAGTAGAACACCTCTCATGGCGCTGGGGGCGTAACAGGTCTTAGGGTCTTCTGAGCTTCGCTTGCTACAAAAAAAAAACATCACAAATGATGATACAGTAAACTAGTCAGCATAAAAGCCACTGCACACAGACTTTGGTTACAGTTCTGGCACTGTATTACATGCACAATTCATAGAAAAGTGAAAGTGAAACTGCTTGTCGATTCATTTCAAAAGAGCCAGTATGCAGCAATCACTGATCATGTCTAACACTAAATTATTTTACATTTATCTTTATGAGCTACCCAATATACATAATTTAGAATTATTTGGAAATATTAAATTATTACATCACATGATATCTACATAAATGATATTAGGGTTAAAGAACGAAACAGGTACGTTTTACGGATCAACGTAAGATCAAGAAAGCATAAATTCCAACAAAAGACGAGTCAAATTAACATGGTCTTCGGCAATAAATTACCAAGCGGTCTTTGTAGCTTCAATCACATCATCGAGCCTGGAATCAATTTCGATTTCTTCACTCTCTTGTGAAAATCCCCCATTATCAGGTGAACAAGCTCCAGGCGAAGGTGAAGTTCCCGGCGGAGGCTGGAACCTCTCAGTAGACTGCTGAAAGGCAATCTCCTTGTGCTGGTTCGCTGAGGAGGACACTTTCCTGTGTGTGGGACTGGCCAAGATGGGGCTCGAGGAGGGGGAAGGGCGTGGCTGGAGAGGGGGTGCAGAACGCTCCTCTTCCTTGGGTGAGAGGGGGTTGCTGTCGCCGATGGACTGGAGGAAGGTCTTGGTCTTGGTTAATTTGGAGGCGAGGCTGAGGAGAATAGAAAGCGGAAAAGATTAATCTTCAATAAAATACATGTGCTAAAAACAATATGCATCTATATAGCGTGATCTATATACCTCCACTCAACCCGGAAGAGGAAATTCATTCCTGTGTGCTGTGTAAAAGGGTTGCTGGGCTTAAGCCAGGGTAGTTATATCCAAGTCCCCCTTTGGAAGCACAATGGTGCGTGATATGGACTATGCTGCAGTCTTATGACAAAAGGAATCAACTCTGATTTTTGTTGAAACTGACTTTTTTCCTGCTATGGGATATTTTCTTTGTTTTCTACATGATGCTAAAAAAATTAGTCATGCAACCCCAATTTCTGAAATACACCCCAGCAAAAGACATTTCAATAGTAAGTAACTTTATATATTTCAACATTATAGGATTATACATGTACGTGTACCTGTCTTTGACGGATTTGAGATTAATCTGAGCGGTAGAGTTCAAGATAATCTGCTGTGTTTCCATCAATCCACTTGAATGAGGTAACCCCGACGCTGCGGCTATGATCACGTTGGGGGAGGGCAGGGTGGAGCTTACCGGCGAGGGTCTCTGTGCTTCCTTCTTAGGCGACAAAGCTGGGGAAGGGATGGTGGGTGAAGGGGTCGTTTTGAGGGAGCGAGGCTGGGATGAGGAATGGGGGGAGAGGTCTGGTAGACTTGTCGGTCGGTAAAGGACAGAGCCAGGGGCTGGGGACTGTAGAGGGGATGGCTTCCTTGAAACTGTTGCGGCTAAAACGAAAGCACACACGGTAAATTGCCAATTAGTCCACTGCCAACTCGTCCACTCACAACATGGTCAACCTTCATTCAGTCCAATGCCATTCTGTCCATCAACATATCATCTATTTAACATCCATGTGGTCCAATAACCATTTGGTCCAATCATCACTTCCTCTAATCACCATTTCACCTAATACCCAGTTGGTCTTATACTCATTTTCTTTTCATTCACTTTGCACAATCAAAACTTTAGTTTAATCAAATCAATTGGTACATGGACTTAATGGCTATCGGATCAACTGGTTACAAGAACAAATGGCATTAGACTAAATAAAAGTAGACCACGTGGTGAGTAGACAAACTGATGATAGACCCAATGGTAGTAGATGAGTTGGCAATTGGATGAATGGGCATTAGACGATTTAGAAATAAACCGCGCACATGTATTTATTTATATATATATATATATATATATACAGTGCGTCCCAAAAAAAACTATACACTTTTGAAATGGCTGCCAAATAAAAAGTATATCACTTTGGGAGGAGAGACTTACATATATGGAAAGCTAATAAAGTCATCTTTCAAATGACACCAAAATGTTGAAAAACTATTCATGTTTGAGTGAGCAGTGCCCACTTAAACAAAGGGTATGAAAATTAGGGTGGGCAGGAATTAGCCTTTCAGTTCCTTTCAGTTTTTGAGAGGCTAGTCCCTTGGAACTTGCAAAAGTTGAGGGTGTTTTGATAAATCAATGATCAATCATTATCAATTTAGGTTTTGGAGCAAATTTTAAGAATTAACAAATTGAAATTCCACGCATGAGTGAGCGTGAATTGCAATCTTTAGCGCAACATTTTAACTTTACAATGTGGGTCTCAGCAGTGTGTTCATTGGATTCATGAGAATAGGGATAAGAAACGACTTCAGTGGGTGAAGTAAGCTGATGGGAAAAGGGTCAACAGATCGTTTAGCCTCCCTCCTACAGGTCTGTCCCTCCCCCTCCTGTTGAGATTGCTATTACATGTACGCATTAAGTGCAGAGCGGACTATCAATTTGATGATAAATTCTGAAATTTGGTACATCAACTTTCATTCAATCAACAGTCTGTTAGTAAATCAACTCAATCAATGTGATCATTCAAATATTAAACTTTTTTTCAATAAATTATTAATCGAACATTCAGCTTTTTCAATAAAATCAGTTCATAAATCATCATAATTAGTCAAGTTCTTAATAATCATTCAATGGAAAAGAAAGAGCCATCAACCATAAGTCACTTGGCATTTAAGTTTTAATACCATCCAGGAAAAAGATAGGGGGTGAGTACATGATATGTAATTTGTAAGAGAACACAAAGAAGAATGGCCCTTTAACCCAGTCTTACCCTAGAAAAGACGAGTCTCTCAGGAGGGGTGAATGGGGTAGAGAGAGAGAGGGGGGGGGGAGGGACAGAGGGGACGGGGGGTGTAGGTTTAAGTAGTCTGTTGACCCATATCCCGTCAACCTAATTCCCACACCTAAGTCCTGTCCCTATTCTGACTTCCATGAACACATTGCTGAGATCCACTTGAAAAAGTGAAAAGTTGTATTTCATGTTCACTCATGCATTAAATTTCAATTCAGTTTTTCTAAAAATATGCTCTAAAAACCTAAATTGATCATGCGTTTTCCTTTTTTTCCCTTTGATTCTTCTTGATTTTTTCTTTTCCTCTTTCTTTCTTCTCTTCTGTTTTCTTTCTTTTTTTCTCTTCTTCTTTTCCTGTGACCCACTTACTTTTTATCTTTTTCTTTCTTTCTTTCATTCATTCACTCTTTCCTTCTTTTTTTCCATTTTTTTTCTTTCTCTCTCTTTTACTCTTTCATTCTTTCCTTTCCTTCTTTCTTATTTTTATTTTCGTTTTATCTTTCACTTGCTCTCTCATTCTTCTTCCCTTCCTTAAATATCCTGTTTTTAAATGATGTATCTTTATCATTTCTACATTATAATGGAACTGATTGATTAATGTACAGAACCGTTTTCTATACTGGACCTACCAATCAAAAATGCTAGCGCAGAGCGCTAGCTCATATGCCTACTTTTTCACAATCAGACACATCAGCGGAAGGGATATTTTGAAACTTTAATGTAATACACAAAGACAATATGTACAGTACTTGACTCAAATTACATAATGCGAACGCACAGCGAAAGCTGAAAATGTTGATATTCACACCATAAAACGGACATTTTACAAAGCACTTATGAAAAAATCATTTGTAAAACAAAATAATGAAAGCTCGATGTCCGAACTGAAATAAGATATGTATCTCATGCAATGTCAGCGCGAAGCGGGAGCGAAAATTTTACATATTTTTGTTATTTTCCCGGAGTTCCCCTGACCTTATCTTATTCTCTTGTCTTCTCTTTTTTATCTTCTTCCTCTCTTCTCCCTTCTTTTTCTTTTTTATTTCCGCCTTTTTCCTTCTTTTAGTTCTGCCAATATAAGGGGGGCGGACACTTTGGGCCCACCCTGGATCCGCCTATGAAATGATACTGGTAAGCACATATTTAACAGACAACAAAGATGTGACCTACTTTCCACAATTCAAATCCAACAAATTAATATTTGGAAACGAAATAATTATCCTTCAAACCAATGGGGCACATACATGTATGCAGTTTGCACTAGTAAATAAAGCATCAAGGCATATACATATACCTCCCGGGCATAACTATATGCAATTTTCACATCTTTGGCATCGACATTGCATGTGTTGACAAAGCTAATTGTTTTCATATTCAGTTCATTCAGCAGGATTGGCTGATTTAAATCACTATGATGATTATTTTTTCAAATCATTACTTTAAAGGTCATATCCACCCCAGAAAAAAAGTTTAATTGAATAAAAATAGAGAAAAATCAAAGAATAACGCTGGAAACTACATCAAAATTGGCTGTAAAATAGGATAGTAATAAAACATCTTAAAGTTTCGCTTATTTTTCACAAACCGGTGGGTGTTTTAATAAAGCTGTTCGTATAAGAGCGACTTTAAGAACGATTGGTGATCGTTTCTTGTGGTAAATAGTATATATATTGGCGATGATTTATCGCGTAAGAGAGGATCATAAGTCGTTCTTAAAGGTCAAGTCCACCTCAGAAAAATGTTGATTTGAATCAACAGAGGAAAACTGACAAGCACAATGCTAAAGATTTCATCAAAATCGGATGTAAAATAAAGAAGTTATTACATTTCAAAGTTTCGCTTATTTTCAACAAAATAATGAACGAGCCAGTGTTACATCCAAATGAGAGAGTCGATGATGTCACTCACTCACTATTTCTTTTGTTTTTTTATTGTTTGAATTATACAATATTTCAAATTTACGAATTTGATGATTAGGACCTCCTTGCCTGAAGCACAAAATGTTAGAATAATGGAATTCCATGTGTTCAGGGAGGAATGAAACTTCATTTCACATGACAATGACGAGAAAATCAAAATATTTCATATTTCAAACAATAAAAAAAAAAAGAAATAGTGAGTGAGTGACATCATCGACTCTCTCATTTGGATGTTACTGGCTCTTTCATATAACTGTTTTGTTACAAATAAGCGAAACTTTGAAATGTCATAACTTTCTTATTTTATATCCGATTTTGATGAAATTTTTAGTGTTATGATTGTTGAATTTTTCTCTTTGTATTCAAATCAAGTTTTTGGTGGGGTGGATATGTCCTTTAAAATCGCCCTTAACTTATTAACAGCTTTATGAAAAGGCCCTTAGTTATATGGACAATTCAGTGATATGGAAATCATAGAGTCGATGATGTCACTCACTCACTATTTCTTTTGTATTTGTACTGTTCGAATAATACAACATTTCAATTTTTAAGAATGTAAAAAATACTCTTGTTTAAACTACAAAATGTTAAAACAATGTAATCCCACATGTTCAGGGGGGGGATTTTTTTTGTTCATAAAAATATTTCACATAATAAAATACAAAATGAATAGTGAGTGATGTCATCGGTCCCCTCATTTGCATACCGACAAGGATTTGCATATAAATACAACTGTTCTTTTTAAATTAAGCAAAATTTTAAAATTTCATTACTTTCTTCTTTTAGATTGGATTTTGATGAAATTTTCAGGGTTATGCTTGTCTGATTTTCTCTTACTATTCAACATGTTCAAAGCAGCTTTTTGTTGGGGTGCATGACTTGTCCTTTAAATCACTTCCATTGGAACATCTACAAATTTGGATTTTTTTTCATTTATTGTTTGTGGCAGTTTACTTTTTAAATTCAAAAGAGTAAGATTTTACCAACTTTATATCATGAGAAAAGGAATAAACCCTTTATATCTACTCATAACAATTGAAATCAAATCAATAAAATCAACTTAATCAAGTCAATCTTGCAAAACCAAAGATGTACATGTAGCCTATATGGGACCCCTACTCGACTTGTATGTATGAGTGGACTTTGTTGATAGTAAAACAGTTCTTATTTCTTTATGTCAAACTTCAGAAGTGTTTAGAGGACAGTTTTCAAGTAAGAAAAGTACAGGAACTCTGAACTTATTAGACTGAATCTCAACATAAATTTTGCCAGGATGGGTTATAACCTTGGATCCTACCAGAAAAAGCCTGTTCAGACATTCTGAGTGAGATTGTGCTTCATTCAGCCAGTTCACTGAAAAAGATTCAGTAAAATGTACATTTTTATTTTAAAAATGGATGAATGTTCTTGGCAAAGGGCACTAACATGACTAAATCATAGCAACTATACATTTTAGTGCCCTTCGCCAAAAGGATTTCTTTTTGAGTGGCGGATCCAGCTTTCGCGAATAGGGGGGGGGGCCCGGAATTTTTTCAGCCATATTTTCCCCGATCATGATCGGCCGCTCGAATATGATTTTTGCCGGGATTTTTTGTTTCTTTGAAGGGGTAGTCCTAATGGTCACTTTTTAGCTTTATTCTTATGAAACATAAATGTGTAATACCATAACCCTTATTTATATAATGCAAGCGCTAAGCGCGAGCTAAATTTTTTTGGAAATCTTATACTTTTTCATAAAATTTTGAACATTCTCGGAAATGTTTGTTTTCCTGAAAAAAAAAATGTGTATGCAAGTTTATACGAACGTAAAGAGTGAGCAGAAATGAAGTGATGGAAAAAGTACTTTTAAATACTTGCTTGCAATTAGCCATGAAGACGTTACATATTTTAAAAAATCAAATAATGCGAGCGCGAAGTGCGAGCCGAAAATTTTTGACATTTTTACCTAAGGAATGGAAATTCTTAGCACTTTCTGTAACTTAACAGAATAGGTATATAATTAAACATGCGAGCACGAAGCGTGAGCAAAAAATGTCGATATTTAGACCTACTGAACAAGACACTCTTAAATTAGTTTTGTAAATCATGAAATGGATGAGTAAGTGGGGATCTTCCTTACATTAATAATGCGAGCGCAGAGCGCGAGCAGAAAATTTTTGCATACGTTTTGAACTGCTCGAAATTGTACGTGTTATGGACTGCTTGCTTTTAGCCATTAAAGACGTTACATATTTCAACATTCAAATATTGCAAGCGCGAAGCGCAAGCTGAAAAATTTGGACCTTTTTTACCTGAATAAAGTTCTAAGCACTTTTTTGTAATCTTGGAAGGACTCTATGTATATAAACTAAACTTTATTGATGCGAGCGCGAAGCGCGAGCGGAAAAATTCTGGACACTCTATCATGTTTTGTAAATAATGAAAAGGATAAGTTATTATCAATTTTCATACATTAATAATGCGAGCGCAAAGCGCGAGCAGACACTTTTTGATATTGTGATCTGAAACTGGATAATGATTTAAATAGAGAACAATCTGCGTATCTGAATAAACGTGTGTTTTAGAATTGCACCTAGAATTTGGGTATTCTAAGTACCTTTCTTATCATGAAATTCAATAAAGCGAGCGCATAGCGCGAGCTAAATATATGATATTCCGATCTCACAAAGGGTCAATTTAAGCTCTGTATTGCAAACACTTTGTGGGAAAATTGTGAATTGTGATGGATGACAGTTAAAAAAGTGCTGTTGTATTTTATTATTATTACTTTGAGTTTTTACATAGGACCGGGACATATTCTATAAGGGCACTATGTCATCATATGAAAATGATGACTATCTTCCTATTTCTCTTCCAAAGCATGAGAGCGCGAAATCTGTTATTAAGGCCTGAAAACTGGACATTTAAAACACTTTTGTAATTATGCATAAGATGCATGACAATATCTATCAATACGAGCGGAAATCGCGAGCCGAAATTTTTGATAAACTGTCATCAAAGTAGTTTGATTTAGAATTAATATTTGGATGTACATAACTCACTAATCAAAATGCTAGCTTGCAGCGCTAGCTGATACGTGTTGACAATCTTACATGAATTGGGATATTTTGAGAACTTTATGGAATACAGAAAAATAATAGTGATAAATCAAATTTTGCGAGCGCGCAGCGCAAGCAGAAAATGATAATATTCAGACCATAACACAGACATTTTTACAGAGCACTTTTTAAAAATCTATTTGTAAATCAAACAAAATAATGAAAGTTCAATTTCCCAGGTGAAATATGTTTTGTAAATTGACTTCGAAGTTTGATATTTTAAGCTTCATATTGAGCAAGATATGCAAATCCCCTAAAAGACAATGCGAGCGCGAGCGAAAATTTTAAATCCTAACAGATAGATTTTTCAAAAAAATATTTTCAAAGTCTTCCCCTCATGTTATTTAATTCAATCATGTTCCTCCTCTTATGTTTGCCTTTCTTCTTTTCTCCTCTCTTTTCCCTTCCTTTTCTTTTTTTGCTTTCTTTTCCCCTTTTTTTCTTTTTTTTTTGCTCCGCCAACAGGGGGGGCCCGGGCCCCTCGGGCCCCCCCTGGATTCGCCTATGTGTTTGTACAGTTTTTAGTGAATGTTTTGAATGGAGTACAATAAAAGTAAAATTCTGCAATGTCTCTGGTGACCCATTAGACCAATAGTTTATCATTTTATTATTTTATATGTCTTATTCAAATAAATAGGCCGACACAGTAGTATAAGGGAACCCGTTTTCTTATTTTTTGGAAAACTTCTAACAACTGCCAAATACTGCAGGTATTCAAGTTTATTGTGAAAGAAATCATTTAAATCAACTTGCAAGTTTGTCAAAAATTTGCAAGCAAATGCTTTGAAATAGTCCAATAGTTCCAACTATGGCTCAAAGAAGAACTTAAAGGAATTGTCCAGGCTGGAAAAATTTATTTATAATCTCACTGATTAATAGAGTAAAATTCAAAATGCTGAAAATGTGATCGAAATCGCATAACAAATAACAAAGTTATTGAATTTTAAAGATTTCTTTTCCATCTTTCCGGTGAAACTAGGCATGTCTTCATGAATATCCATTAGTTGGGCTGATGGTGGCATATCTCCACTTGTTCTTTTATCATAATTACATGATATTAGGTTTATTAAAAAAAGAATTTACCAAGAACTAAAAAAAATTGATTTGAGAACTAATTAAGTACATTAGTTATTTATTGCCGCAACTTATTTCATCATAATGGAGAAACATTATTTACACATGTATGAAAAAATGAAATAATTATGATTTCGTGTTATAAGAAAAAGGAAAGATGGGATGTGACATCATTAACCCACCAAATGAATATTCATGACGATGTAAATATAACTGTTTTTCACAAAATACTGATAAGTTTAAAATACAATAACCTCATTATTTGTCATCAAATTTTTGTGAAATTTTCATCATTTTACTCTATTTATCTAGACGTGAATATTTTCAGCCTGGTCCATTTCTTTAAGTTTGAATGCAGTCGGTCAAAGTTTTGCAAGCCAATGCTTTGAAACAGTTGTTCCAATTTGGCTCAAAGAACAACTTGGGGTTGAAACAAACAAAAGATAAGTGCAGTTTTCTTTAACATTATGATCTTCAATCATGGGCTTGAAAATAAGATTTTAAAAATGTTTCTCTTTGGAGAATTTGAATCTCTGAGTCATGGAATTCTTCCAAATAAACTGATTCTCATTAAATGTTCAGAGTTTTAAAATGAACACCAACTTTGCAGCATTAGCTGTACCAAGACAGTTCCTTTGAACCAATTAGTAGAAGCTCTCTACATTCACTTTAGACACAGCAGAAAATGTCAGCCTATTCATGGCTTTAATACTTTCTGTAAATTATATTTTGACTGGATTTGATAATGAAATATAGTTAAGAATATTCTTAGTGGTGAAATGTATGATCTTAAAATTGATGTCAGTGTAAAGGGTTAAATTTGGGGTGTTTGCGCTTTGTTTTAAAAAAAATCTGTTAGAAAAAAATCATATTAAAATTTAAAAAATCTTATTTAAATCAACATTAAAAGCCAACATTGTCATTCAGCATACTTATGAGTTTGAATTGAAAGTACCAGATTTGTCACATGCATAACTGTACGTCTTTACTACTGGTATTATGGCTGGCATAAAAGCACTTTCAATACAAAGGTGAATGATTTTTCTCCATTGATCCAAATCAACATTTTTCTGAGGTGGACTTGACCTTTAAAGGACAAGTCCAACTGAACAAAAAGGTTGATTTGAATAAAAAGAGAAAAATCCAACAAGCATAACACTGAAAATTTCATCAAAATCGGATGTAAAATAAGAGAGTCTTGACATTTCAAAGTTTTGCTTAATTTAAATTATGTGCACATCCTAGCTGGTATGCAAATGAGGAGACTATGACATCATCCACTCACTATTTATTTTAGCGAATGAGTGACATCATTGACTCTCTCATTTGGATGTAACTGGCTCGTTCATATAACTATTTTGTTAAAAATAAGCGAAACTTTGAAATGTCATAACTTCTTATTTTACATTCGATTTTGATGAATTTTTTTGCACTATATGCTAGTTTGATTTTTCAGTATTTATTCAAGTCAGCATTTTCCCATTTTCCTGGGGTGGTCTTGAACTTTAAGAAACTGTCCTTATGATATTAATAAGCAAGAACTCACAATATTTATGTATACGTACAAGCAGAGGTTGCTACCCATGTAGAGTTTTCAGATCTTTTTTCAATACAGTAATCAAGTTCATAACCATAATGCCCGTTCTTCCAATAAATTTCATTTATGGTCTATCAGGTCTAGTCACGAAGCTGGGTTATGTAGGTCCCAAACAATGGAATGAGATTCCCCAAATAATAACTAATTCACAATTTTTATCTCCCTTTAGAAAACAGTATGCAAATTTTCTAGGAAATGATTATTAATTCTCGCAGTCGATATCGATGCATACTTGTACTGTATAGACCCCTCAACTCGTGTTCTTTGTAATTGTGTCGTTGTTTTTTCCTCCCTTTTCCTGCACTAATTATTATAATGATTGACATTTTGTTTTGTATTAATGTTGTGTTTTCTAATATGTTTTGGTGATCCAGCCTCACAGGTTTCTTATTACCTTCATTGGAAGCCCCGGAATTCATTTTTATTATCTAATCGCATTATTTGATGTTTCCTTGTATTTTTATACTATTTGTGAAATAAAGATTGAATTGAATTGAATGAGTTAGATATGATGAAAAGTGTTTGATAATGATAATACCATAATAGAGCTATCCACTACCATGCATACACAATATGTATTGGTTTGGGCAATGGAGCCATACATGAAGCTGCTCAGTGGAATGTCATATGTAAACACTTTCTGATGGCCTGAGCCAGGGTATTATATAATAACCCTGCTCGTGGCTCTGTGGTTAAAGTAGGGGATTATCTTACTCCTCAGGGGTCCTAAAATTTGGTTGATAGACAGATGAAGTTATCCAATGAAAGCTCTCTGAAATTTTGGGTGGGTGGGACTTATTTTGACCGTGGGAACAAGATTTCCAAAGAAGAAGCAGACTCTGAAATGGCTCGCTTCGCTCACCCTTTCAGGCTGGTTTGCTTCGCAAACCAGTAGCAGATCCATGGCTCGCTTCGCTCACCCTTTCAGGCTGGTTTGCTTCGCAAACCAGTAGCAGATCCCACCTCACGAGCCATTCAGAGTCTGCATAGCAGACTAGGCACGGACCGGCTCTGCCCCCCCCCTCCCACCTCCCTCTGGATCCGCCAATGATCTTGCCCCTACCCCTTCTTCCGAAATACCTTGGCGCCACGGGTGTACAGACTGAGCACCACCCCGACCTCCTATCAGAATGTGGGTCAAGCTCTATGTAGATCATGGAATGTTATGATAGAGAGAGAGAGGCAGGATGGGAGGAGGATGAGACACCAAGCGAGTGGTCTTTGGAGTACATCAGCTGCAATGTGGAGCATGGTCTTCGGACCTTGAAACAGAGGGTCGTGGTTTCAAGTCCCAGCCATGACGTAACTTCCTTCAGTTAGAAAATGTTCCACATTGTGCCGCACTCAACCCAGGGAAGGTATGAGCTTACCTGGCAGAAATTTATTTCAGGAAAAGGATAAAGGCCGCCAGTCTAAGGTCATGCAGGATAAATACTGAGTCTTTTGACTATGAGGGAAGCGCAAGGAGACGATATACATGTTATACATGATTATGACATGCGCTGTAACAGTACAAGATATGGTTATCTTTATCATTTATTACCAATCATGTCAAATGTAGTATGTAAATAAACATGACATCACAGCCTGTGAGTATATACAATTTATTATCAAATACTACGCTTTTTTACCTTCTCGGGATAGGTTTGAATAAAAAGCAAGGGTGGAATTTCATCTAAATGGATATTCACCCTATAGCATTTTGGGTCCCATGTGTTGAAATTGTACCGCGTAATATTTCACTTGCACGGAGGAGTGCCGTTTTTTTATCAAGTGAGGCAACCTAAACCCCTGCACTAGGTCACCTTCAGTCACCCATGGCATAATTGACATTCTAATATTCCCACACGTCGAATAAGCTGCATTTCAAGATTACTGTAAGTAACAAGTCCATTGCAGGGGATGATTTTTTATTGTTAGATTTTTCCTTTTAGAACACATCTCTGAATAACAAGGGGGAAACTTGGGGAACTTTTGGCACCCCCTGTACCCGCGTAGAACAACTCTTGAATATCTCAATGGGTGATGCGAGGGGGGGGGGGCACGAGTGTAAAGGAATACTTGAAGATAGGGAGATTAGTCCTACAGAATGGAACGTAGAGAGAGAGAAAAACAGATGGAGAAAGTGAGAGAGGGAGGGGGAGAGAGAGGGAGAGAGTAAACAAATGTGTATCTACGGTAGATGTGGACCAAGTGGAACGTAAAGAGCGAGAGAGAGAGAAAGGAATTGAGAAAGGGGGAGGTGGTGACAAGGGAGATAGCTAGGATAGGGTAGATGAACGAGGGAGATACCTTCAGCGAGGGGATGAGAGTTGATAAATGTGCATATACAGTAGATGTAGAACAAGTGGAAAGTAAAGAGAGAGAGAGAGAGAAACAGATGGGAAAGGGAGAGAATAGGAAAAGGAGTTAGAGGGGGTAGACGAGACAAGGGACGATTCTTAGAGAGATAGGGGAAGAAATAGAGTAGATAAATCTATAGTAGATGTAGAGCAAGTGGAACGTAAACAGAGAGAGTGAAACGGAGAAACAGATGGAGAAAGAGAGGGGAATAGATTAGACGAGATCAGATACTTAGAAAGAGGGGAAGAGAAAGAGAGTGGATAAAATAATGTGTATCTACAGTATATGTGGACCAAGTGGAACGTAAAAAAACCGAGAGAGACAGATGGGTAAAGGGGAGAGAGAAATAAATGATAGGATGTTAGGTTAAGAGAGTGGAAGGGAGAAGGAGAGAGAGTAGACGAAATTATATCTACAGTAGATGTGGACCAAGTGTCAAGGGAGAGGGAGAACAAAACAGATAGAGGGGGAGCGGCACAACGGGGGGAGAGAGAGAGGGAGTAGATGAGACGAGGATAAATACTCAGAGAAAGGGGGAAAAGAGAGAAAATAAAAATGTATATCTATAGTAGATGTGGAGCAAGTGGACCGTAAAGAGAGAGAGAGAGAGACGGAGAAAGGGAAAGGGAGAGAGTGATGAGACAAGGGAAGATACTTAAACACACAGGGAGAGAAAAAAAGACAAATGTATTTCTACAGTAGATGTGGAGCAAGTAGAACGTACAAAGACAGATGGAGAAAGGAGGATAAGGGGGTAGATGATACGAGTTTAGAGAGTTAGAGAGTGGGGAAGAGAGAAAGAGTAGATTAATGTGTACCTACAGTAGGTGTAGACCAGATGGAACGTAAAGAAAGGGAGAGAGGGGGAGAAAGAGATAAAGAAAATGAGAGGGACTGGGAGAAGGAGGTGAGAGTTGAAGAAAGAAAGATATGTCATTGAAACTTTTTTACTGTGCATCTACCTTATTACAATTAAATTAAAATGCCTTGAAGCCACCCTTGAGGAAAAGTACATTCCTTTTTCATGTGCCCTGTTTTTCGCATTACCAAGTTTTTACCATGTTCAAGTTTGGGGACCACCTTTCATAAAACTTGCTATAATCAATAACGGATTGAAGCTACTGAAATCATACAGTTTGATTGGCTGATAGTGAACTTGTTACTGAAAGTGTGTACTTGTTATTGTATCAAATCTTTAGCATACGGGACCGTTTTGCAGATAGAGTCGTATTCAGACGTTACTAAAAAATAATAAATAAAAAAGTACAAGTGCCTGGTACGCCGATTCCATTAATTGAAATACAAGATACGTTTGATTTTTTATGTTGCGATTGATTACAATTCTCTCTATGCTACTGTCCCCATGAGGGGGTTTCACAATGCTTTTAGTATGTTCCAAGCGACTTTACGAACGATTGGTGATCCTTTCTCGTGGCAAATGATACACATAAGTTTGCATTGGCGTTGATTTTGTCCCTGCGAAGGGATCACCAGTCGCTTGTACAGTCGCTTGTTACTTAGAAACAATTTTATGAAGCACTCACATTTCAAAGAGTCACGATTGATCCAATCAATCGGAACTCTATGGAAATCCATCAGTGTCGTGATTTTTTTACAGGAAAATCGCAAGATGTCTTTAAAAAACATAGGACACACCAATTATCGAGAAATCAATGAATTTACGGAATTTATGATTTAAGGATCGCCAATAGTTTTAATGTGAAATAAATGAAATGAAATATCTAGAATTGTTTTGTACAATCGTGCATTATTATGTTGATTTTGCTGGTTTTCCATCTGGCCTGTCTTACAAAGAGTTGCGATTGATCCGATCAATCGCAACTCTTTGTAAGACAGGCCCCGGGTATGTCATCCTCTTATAGATCACCTTGAAGTTCTCTTTTTCAAATGAATTCGGATAAACAACTTAGTGGATAACAGATTCTCCAGCCAGGGATTCGTTGAGGAACATGTGCTTATCGTCAGCATTGAAATTGACAGATGGATGGCTGCATGCAGAGACAACATAGTTTACTTCGAGGGGAAGATATAACTAAAAGGGTATCGTCATTCTTGTCCAAGGAAAGCTCATCCTGATAAAAAGTTTTTCATGGAAATACCAGAACAAAAAAAAGAGTGAGGGTTCGAGGAAAATCATGCATAAAATGTTAACAAATTTATATTAAGCTTTTGTTCTGTGACGTCGTATAAATGCAGCTGCTACATCTAATTCGTAATACAAAATGCATAAACTGATTAAATAAGTTTTTAATGGTTAATAATTAGTTTTTATTTGTTTCAGGAGCAGATGTGAAATGTTTTGTCTGTTGATATAGGTCTGATAAAGGAACGATATTTGTTATGAAATAACATTAGATTAGGTTTTTATTCAATACACGATTCATCGAAAAGGTGCTCGCGTATAGCATCACAAATGAAAAAAAGTTTTATAAATTCCTAAGTGTTTGATTTTTTCAGCAATATTTTTTTTCTGCGTTTCATAATAAACTTTCGTCATGGAGAACCTCCCCATAAAGATAAAATGTGAAAAATTGTGGTTGATAGGTCGACAATTGAAAGTTATGCTAAAAATGGTTGAAAAATAAAGTTCATTCATTTTATGAAAATTTATGAAGCATATCTAAAATGTGGTATACGCAGAGACAAAAATGATTTTCATTTATGATTTTATTATTTGAAAAAAACAGTCTCTATTGATATAGTAATATACAACTTCCCAATGTGCCGGTATTCCCGTGACAATGTCACGACATACTGACTTTATCAGAGTTAAAAGAGGAATGTGTTTTTTTATTGGATGGTATCTCTCATGTGTCATTTTCATGATAACAAGAAAAATGTTATTGCAGTCAATTGCAGTGGTTTGTTTGTGAAATGATAACGCAATTATTTAATTATACACTGTGTCACTGATGCAAAATATAAATTAATTAAAATATGAAAATGTGGTGTTCAAGCGTTTTAGTAAATAATAAATTTGAAATTTTCAGAGTGTCCAAACATAATATATTTAATTGTATGTACTACAGGTTAATATACAGTTTCTACATGGTGTTTGGGGTTCTTTGCACTTTGAATGAAGATAGTGTATTTTTTCATCGGTCGAGTGCTAACCTATCCCGTATACCTGGCCCAAATCGCATGCAATGCTTGGTCGCTTTGTAATCGAATATGGCAGAAGAATTTGCTAACGTTTTCTCTCTCCTAAACGTTTTTCTTCAAAGTCTCGTGCGACATCTTTGGCCTTCCGTGCTGATAACCCGGAAGTTATTTCACCCAGGGTCACTTCAAAGCCTAAAAGGCTATCTTGGCATACATACCATGGATTCCTAAGCTCTGATTCAAGGTTGCATAGGAAGGGGATCTACTATAGTGTGCATCGTGTGGAGAGATTGTTAAGGAAGACGATATCGACAACATGTGACCTTCATGGCCGGTGTTTGTTACAGAGAGAGGATGGGATGAAAACAAGTACAGATTGTATATATTACTTCATATCATGGCGTGGATGTGCGTGTTCGTGAGTGTGTGTATAATGTTTATGTCTCTCCAGATGAACAGGGGTGACCAATAAATGCTGACGACGTTCTATAGCATAATGACGATGGTGATGATGAAGATGATAATGATGATGAAGATGATGATGATGACCATGGTGATGATAATACTACTATACTACTGATTTTACTAATACCACTGCACTCTCCAGTGAATTGGTCAAAGTATAGTTGTTGAATATGTGCTCGACCGATGAAAAATAGTCAATCAAATTCTGGTAGATTCGAACTAAGAAATTATCGGTTGATTTTTACCAATAATTTTTAGAAGTGTGCTAATACAACAACTACTACTACGTATACTACTAATAATACATCTACTACTACTACTTCTACTACTACTACTACTACTACTACTACTACTACTACTACTACTTCTACTACTACTACTTCTACTACTACAACTACTACTACTAATAATAATGATGATGATAATGATAATAATGATGATGATAATACAATGATTATAGCAATGACAACTATAATAGTTTTACTACTAATGGTAGTAACTGTGGAAGTAAAAGGTCGCAAATCCTGCATTTTGTAAGATTATAATATTTTGAATATAAGCATAGCATGACAAAATTAATACTGATAGTCAGCGATACAGTCAAAATAAATGAGAAGAACGAAAGCTTGTAACGATACAAAATGCATTATGCTTTTGTTATCATCACCAAACGAAATCAAGTACGCCGGCCAAGAGGAGGCTGAATGCAAAAAAATCTCAAATATGCGATCGACATATCTGAGCTTAGTTGACTACGAGTTGCGAATGATCAGTAACCTAGAAATGAATCAATTGCTGCATGACAAAGTTTCTATTTCATATTGTTGTCAACATGGTCAAGGCCAACATAATTGCGTCACAACCTGGTAATTAAGATGGAACAACGTTGGTTGGCAAATCAAGACCAGTACAGTGTAAAATCAGAAGTAAGCATGAAAGTAATCAATAATATGTTGGCGCGAAATTATTCAAATATGAAGCATAATTATATCAAATCTCTTACCGGCGTGTTCTAGTTATAGAGCGTTTAGTTTAGACAAACCAATACTAATAGCCATGTTATGAAAATGAAATATTACTTACCTATTGTATAAAATGGATCGGAAACGTTCCAACGTGAAACTCTGGCGATAGGTTAAATACCGAGCCTGAGACCTGGTCCAGAAAAGAGTGATCACTAAATTGCTACCGTAGTCCTTCCTGTCACTTGGCGAGAGTCCCGCGTTGAAATCTGGCAAAGGTCTTCACTGGGGTTACCAAAGTGCTCAGTCAGAGAAGAATAAAGATTGGCTGTAATGAGGAGAGACGGGCAACTCTTTGCACACGGTACAGATCTGTCAGTTTGAGATGGGACTGGTCTGGGCCTATTTTTCGCACGGCCCGCTATCAGTCTTTGCTTGTGGAGTTTGGCATCCATTTTTGGTTTCGCTTTAATCTGAACTTCGTGTAGTCTAGTCTTCCATGAAGCACATAACGTTATACCAACCAAAAGTCGATGCATGGAAATTTGGTATTCCTTGCTAAATCCAGATCCTAGTTTTGTGCACATCGCATTATAATCCTGATACGGTTAAGCTCTCCTACACTAAACTACTACAGTGAATATCAATGGTAAAATCTGTGCAAGTAGTCAGCGAGACTGTTCATTGTGACGTCATTGAAGTTTCGGACTGACTTGTGGCGCCAGGCTTGAGAACCGTCATCCATTCCAGCCAATCACGGCATAACATCTAGTCACATGTTTACAGTGATCACCCACAGCGGTTATCTACTTTCCACACTGACCTTTCTCATATTTCAGAGAGAATTAAAAACAGAGTTGACGACATGAAATTCGAAAACCAGTTTTTTTTTAAATATCACCTTTATTCAAAACAAAACAAAGGGAAGTTACAAACAATTAAAATAAGTCCAGGTTACTCATTATTTAGGACGAAGTACAGGGTTAATAAAATAATTACAGATACACAATATACACCATATCACAATCAAATCTACATAAGACGATTGTACATTGTTGATTGCAGAAAAGAAAACTGAAATAGATCAACTCTGATCAAGCACATATTACATATACAAAAAGGTAAACTTTTCAATACAAATTTCTTTCAAAGGTATACTTTTACTTTATCTTACTTTATTTCACTTTCCCCCAACGTTGTTTGAAGACTAAGCCTGTTCATCGATCAGAGTAGCGATGGTTATTGCTGCTCTCCTTCAGACAAAAATATATACACGCATTATTATGATTTTGCTTTTAGTATTCTTTGGTATCTTTATGTTCATTTATGTATTAATCATCGTCATTATTATCATCATTATTACTAGTATTATCGGTATTATTATTAGTAGGAGTATTATCATTTTTGTCTTTCTACTATTGCTACTGCTACTCCTACTACTACTACTACTGCTACTACTACTGTCATTATTTTCAGTAATGTTATAAATATCCTTGTAATTATTTTTATTTCATCATCATTATTATCATCATATTGGGGGGGGGGTGACGTACAGATGATAGCTCTTGCCCCCTTTTAGGGTAAATGGTGAAATATTAAATTTTTGGTGTAGGTCTAAAATTTATCCCCCAAAATGTATTATTGTAGTAAAAATGTCAGTGTTTGCTCACTCGCTTCGCCCGCTCGCAAGTTTTTTTTAATTTTGCCCGATACGCTATATCTTGGGGGCGTTTCATGAAAGGACTTGTCGGACATTTTATCCGACAAGTACCAGTTTATCCGACAGTTACCATAGGAACAGTGCCTCTCAGCCAATCAGAATCAAGGAAAGATGTCAGATCTGAAAACTTCTCGGATGAAAATATTTATGAAACGACCCCCTGGTCCCCTCAAAATTTCTACCTCATTACGCCACTAATGAGGGATTGTTCTTAAACACCATAATCGCGTCTCGCACGTATTGTTTCTCAATCAACAAACACGTGTTTCTTGACGCTCGTGCGTGATACTCGACCACCCCCCCCCCCCCCGCTTCCCCTGTGGGGGCCACGAACCCCCAAATTTTCACGACTAAGAAAAACAGGATACGAAAAATGCAAAGTAAAAGGGAAAAGGAGTTGTTATGTGATTATGGTTTTTTGGTAAATTGTAAACTATATTTAAAACGATAGATTTTTTGATTGAAAAACTTGAAAATTTTGGTTTACTAGCTTCGTTCGCTCGCAGAGTTTAAGAAATGTTTAGCCGGTATGCCAATGTCCCCTCATAACTCATTACCTTCAACGCATTAGGTCACTGCCCCCCTCCCTCGGTACCTCACTCCTCTCCTCTTTGGAATCAATAGGCCTTAAGGTGGGTATGAACGGAAGGCCTTGTTTGCATAAGGATTGCCCAATCAATCACCATTGTGGAATGTCACGCTACATGACTGAGTAGAGATGGGTTTCGGCTTCCATATCATGTTCATAACACATAGGCCATTGTTGACAAACGTCACACCAATAAGGTAATTTGAGGCAAGGCCAGGGGCGGGGCCAGTTAGACCTACTGGTCGTTTAGAGCAGGTGCGCTGCTCTGAAGATTCGAATGGTCCAACGTTTCAATATTTAAAAAGTGATTACTTCCAAGTCTTGTAACTCCGAAGGTCGAAACCATGGTCATTTTTTAATCAATATTAAATATACAAATAATTCGTTGAAACCCAATTAACGTATATAGAATTGTATTTTTTCTTGGAATACGCCATCATTGAAATCTTATTTATAGGTTTGCACAATCAATTATTGCAAATCAAAAATGTTCCTTGTATTTATCTTAGGCTTTATAATTTCGTATGTATTTCTATTTTTTTCATTGTTTTTAATGGAAATTATTACACCCATGAAACAACTAATCACAACCCTTGATTAGTCAATCAGACCAATCAGAATGAAAATCACCCTTTTAATAATAATAACGTTTTATTTACCCAGGGTAGCCACTTCAGTTAGGAAACTGCTCTACCAGCGGGCCCTGCATAACATAACATGTTATTATTACCCTTCTCCAATCTAAATGCTGAACGCCTAGCAAGAAGGCAGAAGGTCCCATTTTTATAAGTCTTTGGTATGACTCGGCAGAGGATCGAACCCACGACCTCCCGTTCATGAGGCGGACGCTCTGCCGCTGAGCCACCATACCCTTTTATGAATTTCATCTCACATCGAGTGAGTTTTGGAGAAAAAAATCGGGAGAAGCGTTGAGGGCGACACACGCAGTTATTTTATTTTGCTCGGGCACCGATCAAATTAAATTTTCACGTAAATTCGCACAATTTATCATGTAAAAGATATTTTCATTTTACTTCCTCTACATCATAATATTGTTTTAGGCCATTAGCAAGTAATGAATTGTAATGAAATGGAATAGTGTCAGCTGCATTTTTGGGGGATTTACCAAAACTAAATTATACACAGACTTTTAAAGGAAAGTTCACCCTGAAGAAAAGTTTATAGTAAGAAAAGCAGAAAAAGAAATCAAAATGCTAATGGTTTGATGAAAATTCGTTGAACATTAAGAAAATTATTAGAATTTTAAGATTTGGATTTGTGACGTTAAAAATGAACAGCTACCCCATAATGTTGCATAAATGCACAATTCGTTATGGTTCGTGATTTTTCTTTGTTTTTTAAGAAAGGGTGTGAAATTGGTTTTTACCCAACGATATGTAGGAAAGCATATGACGTCACAAATAATTAAAGTTCTAATAGCTTTTTTATTCTTTGATGGATTTTCTCAAACCTTCGACAATATATTTCTCATTTTTTCTCTATCTTTACAATACACATTTTGTCAAGGTTCACTTCCCCCTTTAGTACATTGTTCCAGTTTTCTCTTGGATATTTCTCCCTTTTTTTGAAGACCCCTGGCCCTCATTCCATCCCCTTTTTCCCCCATCTATCCACTTTACGCCCTCATCTGATTTCCAGTTCTTCATTTTCACTCTTTGTCATCTGTCTTCCCAGCAATAGATTTCTTTCCCCCACGTCTCTTCCTCTACTTTCCAGTCGGTCTATGTAGATACATATTTATCTATTCCCCCTCTTCCCCCCCCCCCCTCTCTCTCTCTCTCTCTTACTCGGTCTTCCCCCGCCCCCTCTCTCTCTCTCTTTCTCTCATCCTACGTTTTCACACTACTGGAAAGTAATATAAGTATCACTTACAAAATATTCATTAATTTTATTCATTCGTTAACCCCTGCAAGTTAGTCCTGTAACTTTGTAAAACTGCTTACAAAAGATGCCCTGCAGTTTCACAAATGTAATTTTGAATGAAATATATATAGTAAAGATTCACGTATCGGCTTCTGTAAGGTAACAAAATAATGCTGAAGATAATGCTTTCATTGCCAATAAAGTTTTTATTGTTCACTCGAATTTTCGACGGTCCTCCGTCTTCTTCAGGAGTTTACAATGCAAACTCCTGAAGAAGACAGAGGACCCACAGACCGTCGAAAATTAGAGTTCGAGTGAACAAAAACTTTATTGGCAATGAAAGCATTATCTTCAGCATTATTTTGTTACCTTACAGAAGCCAATACGTGTATATATATATATATATATACATATATATATATATACATATATATATATATATACATATATATATATATATACATATATATACATATATATATACATATATGTATACATATATATATATACATATACATATATATTATATATCATATATACTACAGTCAGTCATAAACCCTCTAAACTTACAGCACATGCTACATGTATTGTGTTTTATTAGAAATGCATGATCACTTCCTCGATTTGGTTTTTATCCTATGCTATCTTATGCTATTCATAAGAATATGCCTGACTGGTCAAATATTACATAATTACCTTTGCTCCTGAACTCTCTCTCTCTCTGTTTACCTCTGCCCCCTTTCTCTCTCTTCTATCTCTTTCTTCCTATCTTACCATGTCCTTTTACTTTCTCATTCCAAATCTTATTTTGATGTGTATATATATGTTTTATTTACTTATGTTTTCTTTATGTTATGAATTATTTATGCAGAGCCCTGTGGAAGACCAGCGAATTTTAATGAATATTTTAATTGTATATATTGTGTAATTTTACATATTTGTTTGTATAAAGCTGAACAGGCTACTCTGGATAAAGATGTGAAATAAATAAATAAATAAATAAATAAATAAATAAATAAATAAATAAATAAATAAATAAATAAATAAATAAATAAATAAATAAATAAATAAATAAATAAATAAATAAATAAATAAATAAATAAATAAATAAATAAATAAATAAATAAATAAATAAATAAATAAATAAATAAATAAATAAATAAATAAATAAATAAATAAATAAATAAATAAATAAATAAATAAATAAATAAATAAATAAATAAATAAATAAATAAATAAATAAATAAATAAATAAATAAATAAATAAATAAATATGTAAACCCGTAGTATGATTTCGTTAATTTTATCTGACAAACTTACAAAAATATATTCTACAAATTATATTGCATAATATCAACATAGTTCATTGAAGACACTGTTTACATGACTTAAATCGAAGTTCTTATAATATTTCTATGATATAGATTCATATAATATAATTCATCTAGAAAATTCTGTATTTTTAATGCTGTAATAAGAATGACTTTTTAATCATTGTGCATGGTGCCAAATAATTAACAGGAATGTATTGATGCCATAGAAATTATGCTTTTGAGAAAATGATTTATAAAAAGTTGTATGGCATATTCAAAAGAACATTACATTCTTCTGGGTTTATAAGTAGACGAATGAATTGTAACTCAACAACAAGTAAAATGACTCATCAAGTTGACATACTATATACGGATACTTTACTAAATTCTGTTCAATGCTAAATTAAGTTTTAATACACTTGGACTTATAATTCAAATACTTATGTATTGTACATTTTACGTGAATCTTGTATACCTGAGCCAAACCAAATTCCTTATGTTGTCATTTTATCACCATCGGGTTTGTGCGTGTGTGTTTGTGTGTGTACATTGTATCTACATGTGTGTAAACCAGTGTAAAAGAATTCCCTTTATATACAAAAAAGTGCGAATCTAAAGCCCGGTGCACACGATGCGATTCGTTGCGATCCGAATTTCAAAGAAATTGCAATAACATTTTCAGATGAACATTCCAAGCCATAAAATCTTAGCAATCATAATTTAGAATTGCGACGGGACTCGAGCCTCCCGTTATTGGAATAAAAACAAAGTCAGTTCCAAATTGTAATGATACCATCATCGCCTGCGAATCGAAACCGATTGCCGTAAACAGTAAAAGTATGATTTTATTACTCCTAACATTATGCCGAACTTCAAATAAAACTATTTTGCTTCTTGGAATCGTAACATTTAATACTAAATGTGATTTATTAAAAGAAAAAGTCGCATCGAATCGCAAAGTGTGCGCTGGGCTTAAGTTACACATAAATCTTTGTGAACCCCCCCCCCCTGGTCCCAGTTGCAGAAACAGTCGCAATCAAACGTAACACTGAAAACAAAGACAAATAATCATTCTTATACAACTTAATTTTCAACCAATTAAATTTGCGCATTTGGAGTTGGTGCTTGATATTTTGAGTTGCGTTTAAACGCAATCGTTACTGCAACCGGGCCCCGGGGGGGGGGGCATTTCAATGTTACGTCCACAGGTTGTCACTAAGATCTGACAACAAACCTTGAATTTGATTGACTGAGAGGCACTGTTACTATGGTAACCGTGTAACTGATAAAATGGGACTTGGCGGATGAAACATCCCACAGGTCCTTTCATGAAATGCTCCCCGGTCACATTTCCTTAGCAATACCAAGATATTTTACTAGTCTGTGTTTGTAAGAGCACCGGCACCTCCGCCATATCCGCATCCTTTCGGCCCGAGGTGCTTCCGGAAGCACGCTGTAAGGCAATGAAATCAACACAAATGATAAAGGAGACAATATGGAACTTGAGAAGAAACAATGAAAGAGCCCACTGCACACTTTTAAACAAGTCCACACATTGGTATTCATAATGCATATGGCATTTATTTGGTGTACGATAAAAAAGCTATGTATATATCTGCCTTAATAATAATGATGATATTCCGCATTTATATAGCGCTTAACACATCGGAACGACGTCGCTTTACAGATATTACCCCGGTCATTGGATCCTTGCATGCCCGCATATGTATGCACCTTCTCCACTCCCTGGGGAGCATTCCCACAAGAGTTCCAAGACTCAATTGTTAGCCATACTACCCATTTAACACCTGGGTGGAGAGTGGCAAACTGGATTGACGCCTTGCCAATGGATGCTAGGCCATGTGGGCTTCGAACACAATACCCTCTGATTACAATGCGAGAGTCAGAACCGCTACACCACAGCGCTTCCTCAAGGGCATGCCGCGCCGGGAATCGAACCCCCGATCGTCGGATATCCAATCAACCACCTCCAATCTAGCGGCTTAGATCACTCGGCCACGGCACCTCCACAGTATAGGGGCCTTTCCACGAAACTATTGGAATCTATTTCTGGATTATTCCTTTTAAGAATTAATTCCCCCAATGATGATAGCCATACCAATGCACTGGCCTGTGACATTTTGGCCTGTCCCCCTTAAACCAACAGTTAGCATGGTTAGTCGCCCAAATGATTTTGTGATCATTTTCAGCTTGGAAAGCACGTCCCAGTTTATGAAAACGATGTGTTACTTGTCGATATGGCTATAAAAAATTTCGCATTTACGACGGAGACACTCTACAATGAATCGATTCCTTTAAAAATGCAATTAAAATCACAACGGAGAGCTGACAGAGATTTTGTCGAAAGTCGATGGACTGTAACAGTAGATCATCCGGACGAACTATTGCAAATATGTCGTTGTCCAGAATCGAGAGATTAGGGAGTTTTCGATTTGCACGTCGACTGGTGGACTGCGACGAAAGTACGTCATAATAGTCTGCTTTGTGTTGATGGTATACAAAGTCAGTCTAGCACATGATTGGAAGACACTGAGCATGTACAAGCCATTCCTGACACGTCAACTTCATGGTGACGACCGTGGATTTCACTCAGATCACGCTCGTTCGGATTGTGGTAAAACGAGCAATCAAATCCTAGCCCATTAAGCCACGTGGTGATTTACTCCAGCGGTTCTGCATACCGTAAAAACAAAGCAGACTATTATGACGCACTTTCGTCGCATTCCACAAGTCGACGTGCAAATCGAAAACTCGCTATTACCATGAGGATGCTCCGCTGGTCGGTCCACCAACTTTCGACAATATAGTTCTCAGCTTTCCATCGTTATTTGACTTGCATTTTCAAAGAATTTGGTGCGTTGTAGAGAGTGTCACCGTAGTAAATGCGAAAGGTTCGGAAAAATCCCCACAAGTACGTGATTGAATGGATATAGAAGAAATACATTGTATGCGGGCATGCAAGGATCCGACGACCGGGGTAATAATATGTCTGTAAAGCGCTTAGAGACGTCGTTCCGATGGTTAAGCGCTATATAAATGCGGAATATTATTATTATTAATTCAGTGAGAACTTTCACAGGGTGTGGAGAAAACAAAGTTTAAATCATATTATCTATATTTACAAAGAACCTTACAAGGAAGTTTTCACACGATCAAGGGAAAATTTCATGAAGGTGTCATATATGGGGCCGAGTGTACATGATGTAAATGGCCATTGATGTTAATGTTTGATTACCTTTACAGTAGATTTTCCCATCTTTATCGGACACGGTGGTGGAATCCAGGTGCTTACTGCAAGATTCGCACGAGAAACACCATTTGTGCCAGGACTGGAAGGGGGAAATGATAACTTAGAGTCAATGATGATGGTAATTATGATGATGGTGGTGGTGGTGGTGATAGTGATGATGATGATGACGACGATGATAATGACGATGATGTAGATGATGGTGATACTACTGCTGATCTTGATGATGATAAATTATGATAATGAGATTTTGAATTTGATGTTGAATTTGATAAGGTTGATGATGTTGATAATGGTGAAGATTATTTCGATGATGTTGATGATTCATTAAAAATTCAGGTAAAAAATCTAAATTAATAGCGGCTTGAGGCTTTGACAATGGAATATATTCAAATGAATAGGAAATTCTTCAATAATAACAGCAGTGGTGCTATAAAATTAGAGAACCCCACCAGAAAAATGCACTCCTTCATGTCGAGTGCTTACCGGAGACAGCAACATCAAAATGTTCGGCGAGCTCAGAGAAACAAACTTTATTGAAAGTAACATTTTAACACCTGTCTTCAATTAAATATCTAAAACGTGGCAGAAATTGAACACTTTAAAAGCGTCATATTTTCATGGTGGGGGCTTCACTATTTTTTTAGCTCCACTTTAACATGACAATTATTAAATGACATATGTGATAAACAATTTATATCAGAGCATAACATGATTATGATAATGTTGATGGTGATTATGATTGTGATGATGGTGGTGATAATGATAATCATGGTGATTATGAAAAACATCTGTGTTTAAATCTCAATTCAATCAATATTTTTTTAACGTAGAGAAGGTTTACGGTTCACCATCTGTAATGTGAAGGGAAGGAAATACAGGCAGAGAGATTAAAATTGAAAGACGAGATAGGATGAAAAGAGGAAATTAGAAGTACTCTTTTCTTGAAAGTGAGTGAAGTCCTGAAAAGTACTGTAAACCAGATGAGATGAGCTGAATATGGCTTGAGTAGCGATGGATTGTGTCCCGGGTTTGTGTAGTAGCAGAATGAGGTGAAGAGAAGTTGCTCGACGTTTCGGGCTGGTTGACTGTCCGTCTTCAGGACAAATTTTAATTTCCTCTTTCCATTTCAATCTTTCTGCCTGTATTTCCTTCCCTCCTTCATATTACACATGGTGAACCGTAAACCTTTTGCACGTTATGAACTCCAACATACAAACCTACGAAGATCAATATTTTTTTAATAGAAGCCACATATTTACCTGCCCTGCACCTATGATCTCTTCCGCCTTATAGACGGATTTGCCACATCTTGAGCATTTTTTTTCTCCTCCAAAAGAAGGCATCTTGACCGACTGCCAATGATAAAAAGGTAGACATGCAATTTGAAATGAACATCATTGGCGTACAGAGGGGGGTGGGAGCTCTTGCAGCATTTAGTTTAGTTTAGTTTAGTTCCCTATGTAACTTTTGGTTTCCCTAATCGGATATTTCATTTAGCTATATGGACACTTTGAACCTACGTGGACATTTGAAATCCCAAATCGGACATCCAATCTTATTCGGACATTTGCTCATGAACACGGACATTTGAAATACCTATATGGACGATTGGTTCCACTCTGCGGACATTTGACCTGGAAACCTACATTATGTACACGGTTATATACCCCCGTGTTAATGTCCCCATTTTTTTGTTGTTGTTGAAATTTTAAGGTCAATATAATTGCTATCATCTACACTGCCCAGACGGGATTAAAGGGGAAGTTCACCCTGACAAAAAGTTTATTGTAAAAATAGCAGAAAAAATAATACAAAATATTGCCCAAGGTTTGAGAAAAATTCATCAAGTAATTAAAAAGTTATTAGAATTTCAATTCTTTGATTGACGTCATATGCGAGCAGCATTCCTACATAGCGAATGGTAAAAAATCAATGAAATGTCATTTTCTCAGAAAATTGAAAATGGTTTTCACTGTACCTTTTGTATATCAATAGACAAATCATTTCACACCCGATCATGAATAGAAAACAAAATTAAGTCATCAGGAACCATTCAAAATTTGAAATTCATGCATTTTATATTACATAACACATGGGGCAGCTGCTCGTTTATGACGTCACTAATCCAAAAGTTTGAACTCTAATAACTTTCTTGCTCTTTAACGGATTTTCCTCAAACCTTCACCAATATTTTTTTCTATTTTTTCTGCTATTTTTACAACAAAATTTTCTTCGGGGTGAACTTCCCCTTTAATACCGGATGCAATTGTTAGCGATCGATGCAAACCTTTGCACCTATTGCGTTCCTGAATCGGCCATCTGTGTGTCTGTCAAAGTTTAACCATGGAGCTATTGGTTTAACCCGAGAAGGACTGGGGTGGGGCCATGATGCCCTCCCCCCTCGACGCTTCGCGCGATATTTCCGAAACGCAAAAAGATAGCGCCGCAAATTTATAGGCCTTTCTTTATTTTATTCATAATAATTCAAAAATAAAAGAAAAATCATTTTTTTTTAATACCAACCTGTAGTTTATGTGGTAAAGAATGTGCGTGCCAAATTTCAGCGAAGTGATCGCGCGAACGGTGGCTGAGATCAGAAGGAGGCCATCATGCCCTCCCCCCCCCCCCCCGTCCTCAATATATCCCAGTCCTTTAAGGGTTAACCGAGTCCTCGGTGAGAAACAATGAGGCTTATATTTAAAGTAGGCCTACGCAGCCTACGCACAGTGTTACAATTTTACGTACCTCAGCATGCAAACTCGAAAAGGGGAGTGAAGCCCGCCACCTACGGGCTAGAAGCAATTAAATGATCGATAAACGTTTCTATTTTATATACAGCGCGGATCAAAAAAAAGTTTACACTTTGAAAAAGCCATGGGAATTAAAAAATATACAACTTGTGGGTAATTTTTTTCACATAAAATCTTGGGTTTCGGTATCATCTATCCAATGAAAGTAAAATTTTTGTCAGAAAATTACACTTGAGTGAGCACTGTCCATTTTTGTATAGCTCGCAGAAATCAGTTTGCGCAGAAATGCTCGTTTTCACGCTGTGTAAAGGGGAAACAGTGAAATAAACTTACCCTGCGGAACATTTCTCATACATTTCCCTTGCACTTTTAGTCAGTTGAAATAAGATGGATACATTCAAGCATTTTGTAACGATTTTGCTACCCAAATTGAAATTTCAACACTTAGTAAGAACAACCTTTACCCTTTTTGTGCCAGCTGGATCTGAGGACATAACTAAATATGAACAAATGTTTATACCAGACATCTCCAGCATTATTTCACTAAATTTTTATCATTGAAAGTGGGTTTACATTTCATTTTTCATTTAATACTTGTTTCTCCACACTTTTCCCAAGTTTGGCAACGATTAACAAAATGAAAATCAAGCTTTAGCCATTCCATGGAAATCACAGCTCAGTGTAAAGCAATTATCGTCACGATGGCCTCGGTATGTGGGGGAGAGGGGTGGGGTGAAATGCTCTCTTCGAAGCGTTTTGGGCAAGGAAACAAGTCAAAAAGGTAAAAGATATCTTCAAATCAATTCTAATAGCTGAATTATACATGTTCTTCAGGATAAGGTCTACTTTTATTCGCTCTGCGCAATTCATTTTTTACTAACTTTTAAAAGTGGTCCTCACTCAAGCAGAAATATTTTTCAACATTTATATCGTCATTTGATTAAATGGATCTGTACCAATGTTAAAATGTGGAAAAATCTTCAGGATATTACAAAAGTATAATTTTATAGGATTTTTTCAAAGTGTAAACTTTTTTTGATACGCACTGTATAATCGCATTCGCCTGGTGTAGGCCTATGGAGGGGGTGGACCGGGGGGAGGGCATTGAACCTAGAAAAAAATCACCACCCGACACAAAAAGGGGGATTGATGAAATAAAAAAGGTGACGTATTACAGAAAGTTATGTCAAAATCTGAAAAAAGCTTTTGTATCAAAAGGGTCAGCTAGCATTGAAAACATGATGATGTCACAACCATTCTGACATAATAACGTCATGTCCTGACGCATAATGTCGCAGCAAACTTCTGACGCAAAATGTCACATGCCACCAACGCGTTATGTCGCAGTGAAGTTTTTCTTTAAGGAATCTGATATTCAGAGACGTTTGTAAAATAACATATTGCACTCATAGGCCCGATTTGTTTCAAGATCTATGGTGGAACTTTTTTATCATCTATATTTGCAGGAGTTTCTGTATTTTAATCATAAATCGAATGTGAATTTAAATCTTCACAATAATAACAGTGATGTGCATTAAAATGTGACAATTGTAGAGATAGATAAGACGGAGAAAGACCGATAATAATATCATACATAAAGCATTTAAAATAGTAAGTTACAAAATACCGGGGCCAGGCAATATACAGTGCGTCCCACAAAAAAAAACGAAACCTTGAATTATCGATTTATCTATAATCACAAATACAATAGACAAATTACCTACCATGTAGAGCTTAGAATCTCCCCTTTCATCTAAAATTACTTAGATAATTCCTCATTCACGCATGAGTGAGCAAAAACAATTTTAAGAAAACTCATTGTCTATTGTATACATGATTAAGTTATGATAAATCATCGCTGAATCTCGCTTTCGTGTTTTGTGGGGCGCACTGTATAAGCAGAAAAACTGCTTACTTAAAACTATTAATGCAGTCTTCAGGACTACTATTAAAAACAAGAAAATCAAATGGATTTTAGCGGCCGATCGGGTGAATATGTGGTTAGAAATAATTCATCGCCCATCCTCTGCCGGCGAAAGCTGGAATGGCACCTGCATCCTCCTAAAAACGTATTTCTCCCGGTTTTAACATTGTCCAATAACGGACAATATTAATACGCGCTGGTTGGTCAAATTGGAGTTTGTGCAAACCGAGTCTTAAATACAGGGCCTGGTGGGCACAAGAATCCAGACTTTTCAAATTTACTACGGAGAACACTTAACGCACTGCTTCCTTTGAAATTTCAAGTCAATCATTGAGCCCTGAGAGGCTGTTTGCCGAAGGTTGGTGGACCAGCAGGGGTCCGTTGCAGAAAGAGTTGCGATCAAACAAAACTCCAAAACTCTTACGAATTTTCGAAGCTTGCTTAATTTTCAGCCAATGAAGCACCCGCGTATTCGGGACTTGCTCTTCATAATTTTGACTTGCGTTTAAACGCAACTCTTTCTGCAACAGGCTCCGCCGGGACAGCATTGAAAATCTGGACAATCGGACACTTTTGCAATTGTTCGTCGATCTGGTGCAAATCTTCTGATGTCTGCTGTCCCAGGCCACCAACTTTCGACGCTAAGCCTCTCGGCTCTCCATTGTGATTTGTAATTGCATTTTCAAAGGAATCGATGCGTTATAAAAGAGTGTTTTCGTAGTAAATGCGAAAACTCGATCCCCAATTGTTAAAAGTGAGTGACAACGGTGTGGAAGAACCTCGGTGAAGTGGTTGTGACTCCCGCCTTGTAAACAGAGGATTGATAATTTTAAATACCGAGAGAAAACATAATTGTAAACTTGAGGTCTTGATATATTCCTTCTAAGTTTACGAAATACCACTGCGGCATTATGCCTTTGTGGCATGTGAACTAGTGTGTTAGAAAATTTGCTGCGACACTATGTTATAGTAATAATGATGTGTTCCATTTGTATAGCGCAACTCCTATCTACTGCGCTTGATTGCCCTGTATAGCTGAGCCGCCGTATAGGCGCTAAAGCATTCAAGGAATAAATCCTACCGGGTACCCATTCACCTCGGTCGAGTGCAGCACAATGGGAGTTAATTTATTGCTGAAGGAACACACTCAATGGCTGATATTCGAACCCACGTCCCTCTCATTAAAAAAAACGAGAGTCGTATAACCACTAGACCACGACACACCACTGTATCTGAACCGGTGACATTAAGCTGCGACAATATGCGTCGGACGGCCATCGCATAATAATATGGCACTCTGCGACATTATGCGCTTGTGTGACACAATGCGTCGCTGCGACATAACCGATTGTAACAGGCGTTACCACTTTAGATAATGTAGCCCGAAATAATTTGAATCTGAAGCACAGGCTAATGTCATGATAAAACCTTTGTAGCATTAGAGCCATTTCGGGCGCAAATGAAGGATAACATACCTGTACGTGATACAAAATGGATCAAAGACTTTTCAACGTGATACACTGGTGATAGGTGAAACAATCAACCAACTCTGGTAGGGTATGTAGGCTGGAAAAGAATGATCACTGAATTGCTCACGTCTTCCTTTTGTAGATCAAGATGACTGCCTCTGAGCTAGGTACCGTGTGGAAAACTTACATAAGTAATGCATAATTATTGCCAAAGAGCCAAGTCAAAGAAAGCTATGAGATTGGAAGAGATTTGCACACGATACAGATTTGTAAAGGCAAAGATGATGGAACAGGTCTGGGCCTATTTTTCACACGGCCCGCTAGCAATCTCTGCTTCTGGATTTTGGTATCCATTTTTTTAAATGTCATTGTGTCGTGTACCATGCACGTGTCGCCTCGTCTTCCACGAAGCAATGAGCGTTAATAAGCATATCTTTTTTTATATAAAACCCAGGTACTATAGTTTAAACACTTCACATTCTACCCCTCTATTCCCGCTGAGCTCTTCTGGAATCTAGCAATATATATAGTGATATCAATGGTGTAGCACTCTTATTTTTTCATTGGGTTTCCCTTAGTCATGGTCATGGTTCACTTGTTCCCCGGGCATGCCGGGGGCCACTTACATTGACGAGTGGATACCATGCGCGACCAAAAATACACGTAAAAGGGATGTCTCTTTCACGATAGGGCACGTTACGTACGTAAGCGAGGTGTAGAAGGTGGGGTCGTACTAAACCAACTACAGAGCTACCAAGTCTCACGCATTGTGCGTGAGACTCACGCATTCAGGGTCCGTCTCACGATCTCACGCATGGCACCCATTTTTCTCACGCATATCGGTACCCAACAGAAAAGTAGCATTATTCGCCAGATTATACGACTGGCTGACCGCCTTCGCGTCTAGCCCGGCACACGAGACGAATCAAAAGTGCAGTCAGCGCACAGCTAGTACGTGATACGATGACTAGCGTGCGTGCATCGCATAGTTTTGAAGCCCATATCTCATGAGCGCGCGCGTTGCGCGCGCACCTTTTCGCAACGTACGAGTGTAAGTACTGGCCGCGCGCGCTCAGAGACGTCGAGTCATGAAAATCTCACGCATTACATTTTTTTGAACTTGGCATCTCTGAAACTAAGGTAAAGCCGACGACCAAAGGACCCGTAACAATAAAACATTCCTGTTCTTGTTTAGGGGTTCATTTCAGGAAAATTTGACAAGAGGATCGTTTTGTTTCCAATACTTGTTAAGTTTAGGGTTTCACACGGCAATACTTGTTAAGGGGTACATTTTCAGAATAGACCAGTTCGTAGTTACTTCAGGGACAATTTTGGTCAAATGACCTTTCATTTCTTTCATTATGATAGGCAGATTTCAAAGCAAGATATTACGTATGCTTGCCTGACATAGCAGGATGACGAAATTGAATAGACCAGGTGACTAGAATAGCACACCAATGAACACTTAATGAAGGTATTTGTTGCATTCCTATTTTGAATGGATATCATAGCATTCTGCACAATGTACTTGGCAAACTGTGAAATACCAGTCGTTCGTGGACGCATTGTTGTTTTTTGTGGATGTACATGAAAAAAAACACAATTCAAAAGAATATATACATAATCAAGATATCAAAGTTGGTACTTATCTCATTAGATTTTAAACCACCATGTTACTTTAGTACAAATGACCTTCCTCTGATCATGCGCAGAAAGGAACTACGAATTGGCTTATTGAATAGACCAGTTCGTATAACTTAAAGGAGAATGAAACCTTTGGAACAAGTAGGCTTGTGTTGAAACAGAAAATCAAAGAATAATAACAAAGAAAGATTGAGAAAAATCGGACAAATAATGAGAAAGTTAATATGAGCATTTGAATATTGCAATCACTTATGCCATGGGGATCCTCAAATTGGCAATGCAACACTGTGTGATGTCGCATGTGAACAAATTTCCCTTTGATGGACTATAATTTTATACCATCAAAAGTCTCATGATGTATTCTTTAAAAATCTGTATTACATGCCCTCCTATATAGAAAGAACACAGATCTACTGATAGATATGATCAAAGAGGCAATATATACTAAAGTAATTGGGAGAGTTGTTCACAAGTAACATCACACATAAGTTTGTCGCATTGTCAATATGAGGACCTCCATAGCTTTAGGGATCGCAATATTCAAATGCTCATAACTTTCTCATTAATTGTCCGATTTTTCACAAACTTTCGTTGATCTGTTTCTTTGATTTTTCTGTTTTCACACAAGCTATCTTGTTCCAAAGGTTTCATTCTCCATTAATGAGAAACTATCTTGATCAAAAGAACTTTCATTTATTTAATTATTTCATAGGCAGATTTCAAAGCAAGACATTACGTAAACATGCCTTACATAAATAGACTGGGTCCCGTTGCAGAAAAGTTACATGTGCCGTTATGGCCACTTTGCACCATCCATGCATCTTTCATGCAATCCTTGATTCTGATTGGCTGTTGATCAGCGTTACCATGGTAACCATTGGATGTCAAAGTTACTATAGTAATAACATTTATGCAACGGGGATTTGACTAGCAAAGCACATCAATATACGTTCTATGAAGGTAATCGTGGCATTTCTATTTTGAATGCATGAGCATGTTGTTATAACAATGCACTTTGCAAACTGTGAAATACCAGTCGCTATATAGTGCACGTACTGTCGTTGTTTTTGTGGATCTAATGGAAAAAAGTAATTCAAAAGAATATATTAATAATCAAGACTTCAAAAGTTGGTTCTTACTTCATCGAATATGAAACCACCATGTCATTTTAGTGCAAATGACCTTTTGATCATGCGCAGAATGGAACTACCGAAATGGCTTGTTTTGGCGAAATATGGAACTGCTCATATGCTAATTCTGAACGACTCACAAGAATTCCTGGGCGGTTTTCTGAACATTAACTTTTCTCCATATTTTGTCTTTTCTTAAAGATATGACAGAATCGGTATTCTGTATGGTAGATGTCATAACTTTCGTCATGAAAATTGTCATTCTTCACCCCCCCCCCCCCCGTAGACCGCCGGGCTAATATTTTTTATAGGTTAGAACCTTTCATTTCCACTACTTTTGATGGGGATACGGGGGGGGGGGCAAACGGCAAGGGCCCCCAGATCTGCGCCTGACGATACATCAGACGTTGCATTGATTGATGTTGGCCCAACATCAGTTTTGTAATATCAAAAAGAAGTCGACTTCACCACGTAGGCTCAATTACATTTCTATTTTGACACATTAACCTTTCCATATTGTCAGCATTGTGCTGTTAGCAAGATATATCAATTTCGCGATCAGGGCTCCGTAACACAAAGATTAGTGATCAATCACTAAATGAACTGACCAATCACTATCAATGTTACAAGCGCATTAGGTTTGAAATACTGACCAGGGGCCAATCAGTGCGGTTCTTTCGTATTTGCAATTCACATTGGCCAAACGTTGTGCTTTTGAACATTTTTTAACAATTTCGCGACTGACCCTGAGTCTGTTTAGCAATAATTGCCCAAAAGTTGACTTGGAGTCATTAGATATGACAATTGTGGGCCTACCTGTATGACATGTGAGAAGGTATAGCACGCAGAAAACTGTTTGGATTTGCCATTTGCCAAGTACAAAAATAATCACCTCAAGTTAAGACACTTGGTTGACTTATACCTTGGTCACATTTGCTCAACGGCGGCCGTACGGCGAGTCGAAAACAGCCGTTTTGTTCATTATCATACAAACCACCTATATGTAGCTCGTACATAAAATGTTAAAACGGCTGTTTTCGACTCTCCGTACGGCCGCCGTAGAGTAAATGTGACCAAGGTATTTAAGGTAATATTTCAAGTGTGTATTTTCATTATATAAATGAATCAGGCTTTGAGAAAGAGTAGTGGATTTGTCCGGGGTCCGATGTTGGTCTGGAAAGAACTATTTTCACATTGCCAGTTCAACCAAGGATTAATAATTCCCACTGTGCTTTCGAATGACACGCCTGATACATGTACATTTGTTTTATATCCTACTTTGGATAATTTTCTTCTTCTCCTCTTTCTTTCTTTCTGTCTTCCTTTCTTTCTTTCTTCTCCCCCTCCTTCTTCTCCCCCTCCTCCTTATTCTTCTTCTCCATGTATATAAATACAAATTCCTGCATTGTTCTTTCTTACAAGAAAATTTTGTGGTTAATTCTAAGATTCAGAATTATAACACACGTAAGAGACATCTTATTCACCACCCCTTTGCTAGAATTAATGCTACGTTGAAATCCTTCAGAACAAATTGTGTTAAAGAATGGAATATGTGTCCTGCTGATATAAGAAATGGCAGTACCCTGTCTCGGTTTAAGAAATTGTCATAAATATCTACTTGATAAATTTAAGACTAGTTGTTAGTTGCACCTGGGGTGACATGTTTGGAATGTGAAACGGTGTGTTTGTCTGTGTGAGTGTGCGAATGCTTGCGTGTTTTTTTTTTCTTCTCATAGTTGTTCTATGTTTAAGTAAAATATCATATGCAGGGGCCCCTGATTACAAGCTGTGCTTCTTTGGGGTCCCAAACCTGTCATTTTCATCAGTTCTTTATAATGTAACCATTTATTTTTTTTGTACTTTTTGTACTTTGTAATTTTTTGACTGGTTTGAATGAATTCAATTCAATTCTTCTCCTTCTCCTCTTCCTTCCTCTCTCTCACACACTCTCTGAAATTTTGCAAAGCAAGAGTGTAGCTCTGGACACTAAATGATACATTATTTCATAATACACCTGCAGGTTAGGCCTGATTTTTATTTATAACTTCTTTAAAGAGATGCTCTGCGGTTTAACAAACCTCGTTCTACATGTCAATACAACATATATAATGCACATTACGTCATGTAGCATTGTAAACTACATAAACACATCGAGTTGATTAACAAATCACGTAGATACATTTATAGCACTCGAGTTCAATTCCAATGAACCAAGGTGTATTAGTTTTGCATAGTAATTCAAAGAAAAAAATCTAAACAGCTACAGAGGATGCCAAAGTTGAGGTGGTGAAAAAAATTTAACAATTTTGAATTTTAAGATGCTATATCAAACGAAGGTATCTGGGCCCGGTCTTACAAAGAGTGATGATTGATCCAATCAATCTCAACTGTATGGAAATCCATCCATACCATAATTTTTTTCTAAAATAAAATTCGCACCATCTCCTTCGTCAACATGGAAAATCGCACAGAATCTTCAAGAGAATGATGAACGTATGAAAAAACATTACTATCTAGAAAACATTTCGAACGAATTTGCATTTTATAATGGTGACGTTGCTGGCCGTCCATAGTTGTGACTGATCTGGGGCCCGTTGCAGAAAGAGTTGCTATCAATCGCAACTCTAAAAATCATGCGCAACTTGATTTTCAACCAATCAACAGCGCGCATTTGGGACTTGCGATTGATTTTTTGACTTGCGTTTAAACGCAACTCTTTCTGCAACGGACCCCGGATCAATCATAGCTCTTTGAATGAGGGGCCAAGGACAGAGGTTTTAGGGGAAAAGGAAAAATCAGACAAGTTGATAGGTGAAAGATTGAACAATATCGGACAACTATCAAGAAAGCTATAAATTTTTAAGTTGCAAATATTGGTAATCACTATTATACCCATGGCAACTTCAAATTGGCCGCATATGCGATGTCATAGTGATAATGTAAGGCAAGGACTACACTTCCATGTACTCCAACACAAAAAATGGCTAAAATGTAATTTCTTTCAAAAATTTTACTTTCAATTATATTTTTCCTTCATGAGGATGTAATATAATATACCACCTGGGGTACACAGTATTTACATGTAGATGACAGCCCCAGGGGAATTGGAACTTGAGAGAAACTCCCTATACCTGATAATTAAGTACATGGCCTATGGGGAAGTTGTCCTTTCCTTGTTATAATTTAGTTACACAATTGCCAATTTGAAATCTACATAGTCCTAGGGATCTCAATTTTAAAGCAGCCATATCTTTAATATTTATTGTCCGATTTCCTTCAAACTTTCACCATTCTGCTTGTCTTATTTTTCTCTGTTCCAACACAACATTTTATGACCAAGATTGGATTCCCCCTGAATAGTTTATCATTACGACACTTCCAACCTGCCTCAAGCCTTCATCGGCACTGCAATGATGTGAAATAACATGAAAAAAACAGTGGCATACCTAGGATTTTTCACAGGGGGGGAGGAGGACAAAACTGTCCGCCAAAAAATTTGACAAGCAAAAAAAAAAAGGTCTTCAATCGTGCTGAAAGGATAATGTACCAAAAAAAGTGAAAAGCAAAAAAAGAAAAAAAGGTCTTCAAGCTCGTCAGGGGGGTAATAAAGGTATCAGGAAGGGCGGGCAAAAAAGGTCTTTCAAGCTCGTCAGGGGGGGGGGGGGCAGGGATACGTCCTTTGCATGGGTTGTGACTCGTCAGGGGGGCAGACTCCCCCCCCCTGCCCCCCCCCCCCCCGGTAGGTACGCTAGTGAACAAAAACATTGAATAATGATACAAAACTGTGTACATGTTGATAGCACAGAAACATAGTAATGCTTTACACAACAAGTTCTTAGCATCAATAAGTTGTGAGGGGGTATATTCACAAGTCTGGGGCAAAAAAAATCATCTTCTAAAAATAGGAAGGTGGACAAGAGTAAAACTTGTACAGAATCTGCCATGGTCTGTGTCAGTTTTGCGAACTATTTGGTACCTATGATGGTTCACCTACTTGTAAAAAATATATCTGTATAGATCTACATCTCTTTGGTTAGTTTTTACATCATAATCAATCATGTATATTTCAGTTAGTAAATCCTCTCCCGTAAACCCGTACATCTTGTTAAAATCTTGTTAAATCATAATTCACTAGACAATTATATTCTTTATACATATTACATTACATATCATGAACATTGCTCATTGAACACACACAGTTTATAGTTTTTAAATCAAAGTTCATATACAGTAATATATATATATCTATAGTATAAATCAATATATTTCTATAATATAAATTCATATATTTCTAATATAAATTCATAAAATCCTTCATAAAAAATATAATACTAAGTATACTAAGCAATGTAAGTGCTCCCATGAAGTAAGTAAGGATGCCATTTTAAACCTGAATTGTCCAAAACAAATAACCAATACATGAAACAATTGAATAAAACTCATTAATTCTATTTTAGCTGTTTTTCATTTCAAATAATTGTCCAAATTTGACAGCGTAAAATCTTTTCTTGTCTTGAGGGACATTGTATGAACAAGAAAGTTTGTAAATACTGTATATCCTCTTTAACAATTCATAAAGATATTTCTGTGTTCTGTAGCAATTCATATACATGTAGTACACCGAGACAGCAGGTGTAAGTACATGGGTTTCATTATTTCAATATTTTCAGTCATTAAGAACATTAAAGAACTGGAATTCATTGAATCATTTATGGAGCATTGTGGCCTAGTGGATAAGTCTTCTGACTTTTAAACAGAGGGTTGTGGGTTCGAATCCCACCCATGGCGTAATTTCCTTCAGCAAGAAATCTATCCACATTGTGCTGCACTTAACCCAAGTGAGGTGAATGGGTACCCGGCAGGATTAATTCCTTGAATGCATGAGCGCTGAAAGGAAGCTCGAGTTAAAGCCGAACATTTGTGGCGTTATTCCGAAGGTTCGTTATTCCGAAGGTTCGTTATTCCGAAGGTTTGATAATCCGAAAACAAAACAAGGTCGATGTTCCGAAGATTCGTTCATCCGAAAATGAAATAAGGTTCGTTGTTCCGAAGGTTCGTTAGTCCGAAAACGAAATAAGATTCGTTAATCATTTCATTTTCGGACTTACAAACCTCATTTCCTTTTCTGATTAACGAACCTTCGGAATTACGAACCTCACTTTGTTTTCGGACCAACGAGCCTTTCGGAATTATGAACCTCATTTCGTTTTCGGACTAACCAACCTTTGGAATTAGGAACCTTCGGAAATATGAATGTTTGGAATAACGAACCTTCGGAATATCCAAACCATCGAAATAACGAAGCTTCAGAATTATGGATGGGGCTGATTCAGGCCCCCTCAACATTTTTCGTGATTAATCATCCATGCAAAAAATTTTTAACTGCTTCAAGTGATACTGAAATTTTACTTTAACCCTAACCCCTAAGTTCCGAAATTACGCAACATTCTGTAAGCGAATGTCGGCCCAACAATTGCTCAAAAGCGTGAATTCGTGTAGAAATCCGATGCAAATTATGCTCTCATGACGGACGGATTATATTATGCAAGTCAATTGGCCTTTTGCAAATTTCGTATTGATTCAATTTCCCCATGACTTGACAATTGCAGGTCGCTTCAAAGCAGAATGAAAGGATTGAAACCAACAGTTGACATACTGTAGTTATGACTATGCATGCCTCTCATGGTATTTAATACTTACCTTCTGACAGATAAGCCTATAGATGTGTTTTTTCCCTAAAGTTGTTTAGAGGTAATGCATGATTTAACTCACGCACACACGGATGTTGGCCTAAGCCTCTTATTTCACAAAAGTTTTTTGTCACTTTATATGCATGATTTCACACATGACTGGTGACCCTCACTTGAAAGCTGAATAGACTCTCCTCTTTGCTTTTCTTTTTTGCAAGCAGATTTTGAAAGCCCATCCTTGATGAACAGAATTTGAATGCAAAGTTAAATATTTGTCAAAGTTTGAGGAGGGTTATTGGAAATGAAGTCCTATTTCATTACTAAAACCAGGAAAATGAGCACAATTTAGCACAAGAAACTGTCACCAGTTATGAATATATTTAATAAAAACAGCATAACAAAATAGCCCCCTGATCATCGTTATATGACACTTATGGTACAGTATCGCTAAAACCTTGTATCTCAAAGTTTAAATGTTTTGATGACAGCTCAAAATAAGCTGGATTATAGAGTTATAACATGGGCAGCAACCTTTTTGCCTCAAAAAGAGTTCTTCACAGAGTCTAAGAGACTGTTTTCAGACAACATGAGACTGCCACCATTGCTATATTAAAAAAAGAACAGCCTTTTCAAAGATGCCCTCAATTTTTTTTTTTTTTTAGAAACAAGGATTTATCAGCCCCGCCACGATACATGGTTCAAATCAAAATTCTGAGACAAAGACCCGTATTCTGAAGTCTAAACTCAGGTATAAAGTTGTGGTTTAAGTATGGAAAGTCAAAATTTTTATTAAGTTGTATGTTTCTATGTTTACTGTGCTATTTCCTGATTCATCGATGGTGAAGACAATCATTTATGCTTCCTACACAATTATAAATGATTTGAGAGCCGAATGAGCTGAAGTAGGATGTCTCTACTATTAGTGATTATGTAACGATTGGCTGTCCATACTTAAACCACCACTTTCAACCTGAGTTTAAGTTAAACCTGACTTCAGAATACGGGCCAAAGACTTTATTTAAGGCAACCCATTTTCAGCCGTGGTGTTTCCACTCGTCCCTTTGTTCCGATGTCTCTATGGGTATGGGCAAGAGTGGAAGGGTCGGGGGCACATCCTTCCTGTTGAAGGACCCTTTTCCATAAAAAAATTGGGGCCCATTTTTGTTAAATCCAAGATCATTCCCTAGGTACATTATATGAAGTGATGCTATACAAAGGTTAGTGAATTCCACCACAACATGAACATTTCTGAAGTGTTCAAGTTCTGGAATGTGAAGTAAGGGGATAAAGTTCAGGTATAACATTCAATAAAGGGGCTGTCACAATTGCTCGGCGATCATTTGTGATGATTTGGTCACAATATATGTTGGACAGAATCGCAATGGTTGTAAGCAGTCGCACCATCCGTTGTGAAAGGGGCTTTAAAGGACAAGTCCACCCCAACAAAAACTTGATTTGAATAAAATGAGAAAAATTCAACAAGCATAACACTGAAAATTTCATCAAAATCGGATGTAAAATAAGAAAGTTATGGCATTTCAAAAGTTTCGCTTATTTTCAACAAAATAGTTATATGAACAAGCCAGTTACATCCAAAAGAGAGAGTTGATGACATCACTCACTCACTATTTCTTTTGTAATTTATTATATGAAATATGAAATATTTTTATTTTCTCGTCATTGTCATGTGAAATGAAGTTTCATTCCTCACTGAACACATGGAATTCCATTATTTTAACATTTTGTGCTTCAGGCAAGGAGGTTCTAATCGTCAAATTCGTAAAAATTGAAATATTGTATAATTCAAACAATAAAAAACAAAAGAAATAGTGAGTGAGTGACATGATCGACTCTCTCATTTGGATGTAACTGGCTCGTTCATATAACTATTTTGTTGAAAATAAGCGAAACTTTGAAATGTCATAACTTTCTTATTTTACATCCGATTTTGATGAAATTTTCAGCATTGTGCTTGTCTGATTTTTCTCTATTGATTCAAATCAACATTTTTCTGAGGTGGACTTGACCTTTAAGTTTGTTTGTCTGGGCTCGCCACTGAACATTGTAGTGTTGTTGACTACATGTACATTCTACACTCGGCACAGAGGAGTGTATTTTGTGGTGGGTTCACAAACTTTTGAGCACAACTGTCAATGTGCATGGGCTAGCCAACTGTAAAGAAATTATTCTCATGAATTGTGACAACTTAAAAAAAAAGGACCCGGGTCATCTACATGCCTTATTTGTAGATGGTTGATAGACTGATGCATGCTCAGGTGTGCTTCTCTTGGTTGCCATAGTAACAGAAGGTACACGCCTTTTCCGGAATGCAGGGTATATGGAATGCATGGCCTGTCAATGAAATAAAAACAGGATTTGTGAAAATATACATATACATGTAAGTGCGTGCATGCAGGGCCAAATAATGAACAATGTGCGAGAAGAGCCAGTCGATATACCGCACCGAGGTCTGCAGAACCGAGTGCGGTATATCCATTAGACGAGTCGAGCACAGAGTTCATTATTTAGGTCCTCTATGCACAAAAATGTACATTGTTTGTTTGATACAAATGCAAAAAAATGCACATTGTTTGTTTAATACAATCCCCTCCTCTCCCATGTTACTGACTTGCCCCGAATGCTATGATTTGATTTAAATTCTAGATCACTCCAGGTCACCTTGTACTATCCTGCACTCTGACGTCAGAGTGCAGGATAGGACTTTTGGATGCAATAGTGCAATTCACTGTATATCATGTGATCTGATTGGACCAATCGGATTACAGAACATTCTTGGGAGTTGTATAATGGATTATAGCATGGCTTGTACAGTCTGATCCACAGAATATGAACATCATTTTACATTGAATCTTCCACACACAAAACGGTAAATTGCCCATTTGTCTACTGCCAACTCGTCCACTTACCATATGGTCTCCTTCAATTTAGTCTCACGCCATTCCGTCCAAAAATATTTCATCTAAAAACCATCTGGTCCAATAACAATTTGGTCCAATCATCACTTTGCCTAATCACCATTTCGTCTCATAACCAGTTGGTCTAATATCCATTTCATATTCATTCATTTGCACGATTAACACTTAGTCCAATTAGACCAAATGGTGTATGGACGAAATGGCTATTGTACCAACTGATTATTACATGAAATGGCGAGTGGACGAATTGGCAATTAGACCATGTGGATAGTGGATGAACTGATGGTAGAACAAAAGTGGTAGACGGGTTGGCAAATGGACAAAGTGGAATAAGATGAATTGGAAATAATCCCACAGACAACTGGGCACCGTCTTACAAAGAGCTGCGACTGATCCAATCAACCACAACTATAGATGGCCAGCAACGTCAACATCTAAAATGCATGTTTATTCAAATTGTTTTCTAGACATGATGTATATTCGTACATTCATAATTTTCTTGACAATATTTCATGAAATTAGTAACTTGGCAATAAACAATTCATAGATTCTTATTTAGATTTATATTGGTTGTATAAGAAAAGTTTCTCTCCGTTAAAGGGGGGTACTTCCAGACTGAATATGATATGATTTGCACAGATATAATCAAATCAGACAGACAAAACACTGAAAATGTCATCAAAATCGGATAAGGTATAGCAAAATTTAGAATTATCTTAGTGAAACAGTTTTATGCATGTCTTCATTAGTATGCGAAGAGCATGCTGATGACATCATATCTCAATATTCTTTTGTATTTTACTATGTGAATTTACATATATTCCAATTTTGTTTACCAAGAATGAGAAAAAATGGATTGAGCATTTTACAGCGTGGATTCAGCATGAAAGAAGTGCAATTTGTTATTATTATTGATGCAAATTCAATTTTGTAACAAGGGAGAAAAATCATATATACAAGAAATGAAAATACAAAATGATAATGATTTCATGTAATAACATAGGAAAGTGAAAATGGGAACATGACATCGGCCCAACTATTTGATTTTCATGGCAGTGATTGCTAAACTTTAAACCTCAATAACTTCATTATTTGTTATGAGATTTTGATCAAATTTACAGAATTTTGCTTGGTGAATTTTACTCTATCTATTCAGATGCACTAACAAGTATTCTAACCCAAGAGTACCCCTTCAATAACTAATGTGTTATTTCGATACTATTGGATAATCCTACATTATCCTATGTCATTGCAGAGAAGACAAAGACGAATCGCTGAAGTGATTCTGTGATGATTTTACTTTGAATAGAAGCATTCAAAACTAGTCAACTATAAAACATTCTGTTGATTACTATTTGTTAAATCAACTGTGACCTACCACACCCCCAAAACAACAAAGTCACCAGGGACAGTTCTCTGTAAATCGCCAAAAATGGTGATTTCATCTTAAAAAAGAAGAAACTAAGCTCATTTGAAAAGATAATTCTCCTTTTTTCATAGTGCTGAAATTAGAAGAAGTATTAAGGTAAATAAAGCTGAGATACAATAGCTTCTTTGACACTATATATTGTTTTACAGACTGCTTGGAAATTTCACCTAGACTGCATCAACATTATGCATCGAATCATGTATGCCTGAGTAGAACCCATCCCTTTTTTCTTTTCTCCTTGTCCTTTGAAGCTCAAGCTGAAGAATTCTTCTTCTTCATTCAACTATTAAAGTACTTGTGTGAGTGGTTGTTGATCAAGTAGGAGTGGGCTATATATGCAAGAATTTAGATTTATATTGGTTGTATAAGAAAAGTTTCTCTCCGTTAAAGGGGGGTACTTCCAGACTGAATATGATATGATTTGCACAGATATAATCAAATCAGACAGACAAAACACTGAAAATGTCATCAAAATCGGATAAGGTATAGCAAAATTTAGAATTATCTTAGTGAAACAGTTTTATGCATGTCTTCATTAGTATGCGAAGAGCATGCTGATGACATCATATCTCAATATTCCTTTGTATTTTACTATGTGAATTTACATATATTCCAATTTTGTTTACCAAAAAAATGGATTGAGCATTTTACAGCGTGGATTCAGCATGAAAGAAGTGCAATTTGTTATTATTATTGATGCAAATTCAATTTTGTAACAAGGGAGAAAAATCATATATACAAGAAATGAAAATACAAAATGATAATGATTTCATGTAATAACATAGGAAAGTGAAAATGGGAACATGACATCGGCCCAACTATTTGATTTTCATGGCAGTGATTGCTAAACTTTAAACCTCAATAACTTCATTATTTGTTATGAGATTTTGATCAAATTTACAGAATTTTGCTTGGTGAATTTTACTCTATCTATTCAGATGCACTAACAAGTATTCTAACCCAAGAGTACCCCTTCAATAACTAATGTGTTATTTCGATACTATTGGATAATCCTACATTATCCTATGTCATTGCAGAGAAGACAAAGACGAATCGCTGAAGTGATTCTGTGATGATTTTACTTTGAATAGAAGCATTCAAAACTAGTCAACTATAAAACATTCTGTTGATTTCTATTTGTTAAATCAACTGTGACCTACCACACCCCCAAAACAACAAAGTCACCAGGGACAGTTCTCTGTAAATCGCCAAAAATGGTGATTTCATCTTAAAAAAGAAGAAACTAAGCTCATTTGAAAAGATAATTCTCCTTTTTTCATAGTGCTGAAATTAGAAGAAGTATTAAGGTAAATAAAGCTGAGATACAATAGCTTCTTTGACACTATATATTGTTTTACAGACTGCTTGGAAATTTCACCTAGACTGCATCAACATTATGCATCGAATCATGTATGCCTGAGTAGAACCCATCCCTTTTTTCTTTTCTCCTTGTCCTTTGAAGCTCAAGCTGAAGAATTCTTCTTCTTCATTCAACTATTAAAGTACTTGTGTGAGTGGTTGTTGATCAAGTAGGAGTGGGCTATATATGCAAGAATTGTGCATAGATTTATATTGGTTGTATAAGAAAAGTTTCTCTCCGTTAAAGGGGGGTACTTCCAGACTGAATATGATATGATTTGCACAGATATAATCAAATCAGACAGACAAAACACTGAAAATGTCATCAAAATCGGATAAGGTATAGCAAAATTTAGAATTATCTTAGTGAAACAGTTTTATGCATGTCTTCATTAGTATGCGAAGAGCATGCTGATGACATCATATCTCAATATTCTTTTGTATTTTACTATGTGAATTTACATATATTCCAATTTTGTTTACCAAGAATGAGAAAAAATGGATTGAGCATTTTACAGCGTGGATTCAGCATGAAAGAAGTGCAATTTGTTATTATTATTGATGCAAATTCAATTTTGTAACAAGGGAGAAAAATCATATATACAAGAAATGAAAATACAAAATGATAATGATTTCATGTAATAACATAGGAAAGTGAAAATGGGAACATGACATCGGCCCAACTATTTGATTTTCATGGCAGTGATTGCTAAACTTTAAACCTCAATAACTTCATTATTTGTTATGAGATTTTGATCAAATTTACAGAATTTTGCTTGGTGAATTTTACTCTATCTATTCAGATGCACTAACAAGTATTCTAACCCAAGAGTACCCCTTCAATAACTAATGTGTTATTTCGATACTATTGGATAATCCTACATTATCCTATGTCATTGCAGAGAAGACAAAGACGAATCGCTGAAGTGATTCTGTGATGATTTTACTTTGAATAGAAGCATTCAAAACTAGTCAACTATAAAACATTCTGTTGATTACTATTTGTTAAATCAACTGTGACCTACCACACCCCCAAAACAACAAAGTCACCAGGGACAGTTCTCTGTAAATCGCCAAAAATGGTGATTTCATCTTAAAAAAGAAGAAACTAAGCTCATTTGAAAAGATAATTCTCCTTTTTTCATAGTGCTGAAATTAGAAGAAGTATTAAGGTAAATAAAGCTGAGATACAATAGCTTCTTTGACACTATATATTGTTTTACAGACTGCTTGGAAATTTCACCTAGACTGCATCAACATTATGCATCGAATCATGTATGCCTGAGTAGAACCCATCCCTTTTTTCTTTTCTCCTTGTCCTTTGAAGCTCAAGCTGAAGAATTCTTCTTCTTCATTCAACTATTAAAGTACTTGTGTGAGTGGTTGTTGATCAAGTAGGAGTGGGCTATAAATGAGTGATTCTTGTTTAACTGTGCCAACAGTATTTTTGTATTCCTTTTACCGTATCTCAACATGATATAATATTTTTTGTCTCAGGTCCGAGAAAAAAGTGTGCCAGGCCAAAATCCAAAATGGCCGCCAAAACCCCCACAAGTTTTGGCCACAACTTCTTAATTTGGTGGTCTTTTTCTCTGGTTTTGGTGTCTATTCATATGCTTTTTGCGGCAGGCAATTTGTTTTTCCGAAAATTAGTACTTTTAAATCATTATTTCCAGAGTTAAGAGGTGATTTTACTTAAATTTTCAAATTTTTAGACCCTTTTTTCAGCCCAAAATTAGGTTCCATCGTCTCGTGGTTCTTGAATATTAGACGATACCAGTTGATCAGTAGTACGCAGCTTCATATATCTACATGTATATTGCTTTTATTCCTCTAAATTTGGGTTGACAAATATTTGCGAAATACATCTTATCAAAGAAAAAAAAATGTCATTTATCCATAGGGGCTGTACGGTATACAATGTACTGTACATACATGTACTACTGTACACTGCTAGTATATCCATGCACTGACCACCATGACATACATGTAACAAGTCCTGTATCCATGCAAGAAATTACAATTTTTAATTTAGAGAAGTTCAAAATGAAAGATCGGTGGTCTACAGAAAGAAGAAATAATAACAATTATTCCCCATTTAAGGAATGCTGGGAGTACCCAAATTTTATATTTCTGAAGAAAAGTATAACTATTTTAAAAAATACCAAAAGAATAAAAAACAAATTGATGAGCTAAAATAATATAATCAGTTTGACCTTTTTTTTCTTTCTTGTTGTGCATGGGGTATTTCTTAAGGAGTTAAAGCCTTCTTTAGCTTTGGTAAAGAATAAGTAATTCATTCATTTTATTTATTTACTTATTTATTTATTTATTATTTTTTCTTATTTATTTATTTATTTATTTATTTATTTATATACTTATTTATTTATTTAATTATTTATTTATTCATTCATTTTTTATTTATTAATTTATTTTGTTTTGTTTACACAGAGTAACCCCATCAGTGGACTAAGCACTGTTTTCCTTGGGGGGCGCCTGCATACAAGTAACAAATAAGTAATTCATTAATTTTATTGATTGATTGATTTATTCATTTATTCTTTTATTCATTTATGCATTTATTTATTTATCTATTTATTTGGTCTTGTTAACCCAGGGTACTCCCATCAGTGGACTAAGCACTGTTTTTCTTGGGGGCCCTGCTTACAAGTAACAAATACATCCTTTTTTTTCGGATACTTTGTTAATACTGTATATTGTACTGTTTTTATCCTTTTGATGGTTGAATAAATAAATGAATTGAAAATGAATTGAACAATGAAAAAGTATTAAATAAGGAGGAAAATGTGTTCAAAGAGACAAGCAACCTGCAGGACATACACACAGACATACTGAAATACATGTAGAACAAAATTCAACATACATGTATACGTATAGGCCTACATGTATGTAAAAAAGTTATGTGAACTGTACAGGGAGCATTGAACATTTAAAAAGCAAAGTAGTAATTGAATGCAAGATCTATCCATATGAATTTAATATTTTTTCTGGCCGTTGGGATTTAAATGAAAATGTAGCACCCTCTCTTGGTTGCATTTTTCATTTACATTTACAATAGCCATTTAAGCACTTACTTTACATATTCAGTAATAAATTACTGGTAGACAACTAATGACAAAGATAATATCCTGAAATTTACAAAAGAATTAAGATATTTTTGGGGCCGTTAGGATTCTATCAAGATCTAGCACCCTCTCTTGGTTACAATTTATTTAAATTTACAATATCAATTTGAGCACTTACTGTACATACATGTAGCCAGTAATTGGATATTAGGCAGCTACTGACAAGGATAATATACTGAAATTTACAGCCCACATCACTCTTGAGGTGTTTTATAAAAACAAGACAAAAATAATGCAGATATCCTATTTTGATTGGGCACCCTATTAAATTAAAACCTGATGTAAAGTCAGTAAATTTATCTTCATATCTGTCACACAACATCCATTTTGGGGGTTCATACACTGATATACCTAATCTAGTAATGAAACGGAATAGTGGCATTCACTTTAAAGGGGAAGTTTATCCTGAAAAAAAAAATTAATATAAAAATAGCAGAAAAAATATTCTAAAATACTTCTGAGGGTTCGAGAAAAATGCAACAAAGAATAAAAAAGTTATTAGAATTTCAATTATTCGATTTGTGACGTCATATGTGAGCAGCTTTCCTAAATATAGTACGGTTTAGGTTTAAAAAATCAATAAAAATGTAATTTTCTCAGATAACTGAAAATGGTTTTTACAGTACCGTCAGTTATTTATAAACAAATCATTTCACAACCGTTTCTAAAAAGAAAACGAAAATAAGTTAAAACTAATTAAAATATGAAATTTATGCATTTTATATTACATAACATATGGGGCAGCTGCTCGTTTATAACGTCACAAATCCAAAACTTTAAATTCTAATAAATTTTTAAATTTTAATGGATTTTCCTCAAACCTTAACCAATATTTTTTATCATTTTTTCTATTTTTATAATTTTTTTCAGGGTGAACTTCCCCTTTATGGGGACTTACTGAAATGAAAGATAGGCTTTAAATCTGGTGAGAAGTCATGTTTGAGTACCAACATGCACATGATAGTCAAGGCGTAATCTTATTAATTGAAACGTGTCAGCGCTTACACCAATGAGGAATAAAGTTTATACCGCAAGCAAAAGGAAATTTAGGTGGAACTTTTAAGCCTAGCGCACGTAATGCGAGACAACTGCAAGAAGATTGAAATGCAACAAGCATGCCAAGCGCATCTCTGTGCAATCGCATCGCGGGTCAGCGTGCATATTGCAACAGCTCTGCAGCGCTTTGCATCTCATGGCGCCTCTACTTCTGCGCTTCTGTTGTCTTCGCTGCATCAATGCAACCAATCGGCCATGATGCAGACCTGCCAACCTCTGGGAATGAAAAACTGTATTCTGTGATAAAAAAACCCGTATTTTTCCCAAAAAAAGTGTATTTCATAATAAAATGCGTGGCGCAGTAGCTAATCGCAGCGCTCAAGCTGCATGCGAGCTAAAATGCGCATTGCTCTTGCAGATAAAAAAAACATTGAAACATGTGTACATCTTCACCCTTGTTTTAACAAAATGATTGAAAAAAAAACATGTTACCTGAAATTACATTGATCTAATAACCGTATTTGTGTACATTTTATTTAATAGAGACATATAGAGATGATTTTTCTCAATAAATTAAGATTTTGTAAAAAAAAAAATCAAATCTTTGTGAAACCACGCCATTGTAGGTTGGCACACACTCTGCGATTCTGTTTCAATCGCATCTTAGTGCAATCACTTCGCATAGTGTACGCTGGGATTTAGTCCGAATCAAATCTTTGTGAAACCACCCCATTGTAGGTTGGCACACACTCTGCGATTCTGTTTCAATCGCATCCTAGTGCAATCGCGTCGCATAGTGTGCGCTGGGATTTAGTCAGAATCAAATCTTTGTGAAACCACTCCATGGTCATATATAATTTACTTACCACAAGGGAATATCAAACAGCCAGCAGCTTCTTGAAAGAGGTTCTGTGAAAGAGGGTGCTGACACAAGGAGCATATCCTGTATAAAACATGCAGACATTTGATATGAAAATGTAAAGCTAGTCAGAAAAATTAAGAACTGATATTGTCAATCACTTAATATGTCAATGTTTACAAATTTTCCTAACTTTCCAATGCTCATGATCATTTAATGTAAAAGTGGACATTTTCACGGATTTCGCAGCGAGATCGGCGAGTGCGAATTTATGAGCATCTATTTTAGTTTTGGCAAAGAGACCGCATAATTTAACTATTGAGGGCGACATTTAAGCAAGCAAACAAGCTTAAGCTCCAAAATCATATGCATCACGAGAATTTGTTCCAATGTAATCATTTTTTTAACAGCCGCAGAGCGGTATTGAAAAAAATTTGCTTGAAATATAAGATGCTCTTTCTGGTCGACTGTTGAGTGTTTAGACGTCTTTTCGATCGCCAGGTTTGTTGATTGATCCCATGCACTTTGAATATTCGTAATCCCCCGATCCTTACCCAGTGCTCGCCCATCAATACCAGGCCAGCAGCACCTCCGTTTTGCCTTCCCGATGTCTACCCCGCAAAGAAAAGTTGCGCTAAATGTCACAAAAGCTCATGACTGGATCAAAACAATGCTGGATTATGCCGCTTTAGAGCTAGAGTTATGAACAGAAAACACAATTTCATTACTGAAATGTGAATTAAAACCATTCACAGATGGGGAAGAAGGAAGTGACTTTATGATTATGGAGCGTGCAGCGCGAATTCAGGAACCCGTCACGCGCGAAAATAACAGCTTTTATATTAACAGCCATAAAATTCTGTAAGCTCATCAAATTTAGTCTTTGGGATATGGGACGCAGAAGAATGTCAAAGGCAACAGGAAGAGCGGTTGCTGGATCTGACTCCTAATAATAAAGCTACCCTTAAGTCGGACGCACAGTACATGTACATGATCCATTGCTATCAGATTTTCAAAGAAATTGTGTGTATGAGCAACAGACTGAATTTCTTCTTACCTGCTTAAGTTGGTAAACTGACCCCAATGAGTTCTAGGATCTTCAATGAAGTGATTTCCTTGGGCTAGAAGCTTCTTTACATGGAGGACCTACACAGAAAAATAATGTTCAATTACACAAAAACATATTGAATTTGTCTATACTTGGAGGACCTACACAGGAAATATAACAGATAAATGTATCATTAAACAAGACTTATTTACTTTTTCACTTAAATCTTCACAAAAATATAACAGATATCATTACACAAAACATACTGAATTTGTCTTTACTTGGATGACAGATATCCTCAATTAATCCTCAATGTTGAATGATCTTCGAGGGTGTGCATGAAGGCAGAGTCATAATGTTTAACCCTTTTTAAACGACAGTTCATGATAGCACACCCATTTTTCTAATTTTGACAACCATTTGACCATATGGAGGAAAACACATAATCTCAACTTATTGTAGTCCCGCAAGTAGATATTTATGCAGGTAGACCAACAGTCAAATATCAACTGAAAACAAACATTCAGAGTCAAGAAAGAAGGAAATATTCTGAATTCTCTTAAAAGTTTCCAAGTAAATCAAAGCAATTACAAGGAAACATGGAAAATATATGGCCATTTCATTGACCTAAAGATGTTAAATATAATTTACATTTCTTCAACTTTTTGGGTAGGGTTTTTTGTGTGATTTTCACCCCCCCCCCCCTCCTCGTTTACCCCTCAACCACCATGGTTGACTGAGCACAGAACATCATCTTCCAGTTGAGTGTTAAGCCATTGTAAAGTTGTTTGTAACTTTACCAACAGTCATATGGAACACCCACCTGGTGGGCGTTTGATAAGTTACGAGCGACTTTACGGGACGACTGGTGATCTTCTCTCAGGCTCTAAATCAACTTCAATAAATATTTTGTGAATATCATTTACCCAAAGAATCAAAAGTTCTTATAATCGATTGTAACTTACTAACAGCTATATGAAAAAACCCACCAAGGGGCCGTTTCATAAAGCTGTTCATAATAAGTCAAGAGGGACTTTCAGAATAGCTAGTGATCCTTTATTGTGGTAAATGATATTCACCATTAAATATTCCTTGGTGAAAACCAGTCATTCTTGATGTCACTTGTAACATACAAAAGCTTTACGAAATGGCCACCAGTGGCCCGTAACACAAAGCTTAGCAATGATTGTACAACAATTTTCTACAATTGATTCCATTGACTACATTGTACAATTAATCATAAAAATCAAGGGTACGATTAATCTCTAACCTTTATGTTACAGGGCCAAGGTGGGTGTTTCATAAAGCTGTTCGTAAGATACGAATGACTTCATGCATGACTGGTGATCCTTTCTTGTGCTATGTGATATCACTATGTAATTGAGTTATGACCGAAGAACATGTTCCAGTCGTGAGTGAAGTCGTTTGTAACTTTACGAACAGCTTTAAGAAACACCCCCCAGGGGCCTGTTGCATAAAACTTTTTACCTGAGAAAACTCAGGTATTTTTAACCTGAGCTTTTGCCCTGTCTTAAAGTCATTGGCTGAAGTCAGACTAACCTTGGTTTTCAGTTTTTACCAGAGTGTTTTCAGGTAAAGAGTTTTATGCAACAGGCTGCAGGTGCCAACTATCACAGAACCTTGTACATTGACTTACCCTCTCCTCCTGACTACTGGTATCATTGCACCCCTCCATGCTATCCTGGTACTCCTTCATCATGGTGTGTTGTAGGACCGGTCCCAGAAGGGGGTGTCTTTTAGACCAGAGATAAGTATCTGTTCCTTCTATCATCGCATGGCTTAGCAAGCTGTAAAGGAAGAGGAATGATAATCGTTTCAGGGAGTATCTTTCACACCAGGGCCCCGTCTTACAAAGAGTTAAAGGGGAATCCAGCATTGGCCATAAAATTTTATGTTGGGAAGGAGAAAAATAAATTTAACAGAATGGTGAAAGTTTGAAAGAAATCGGACAAGCAATGAGAAAGTTATAGCTGCTTTAAAAATTGAGATCACTAATTCTATGTAGATTTCAAATTGGCAACTGCGTAAGTAAATTATGACAAGGGGCAAGGACAACTTTCCCATAGGCCATGTACTTTATTATCAGGGATTTGTGGTTTTCTCCTAAGTACCAATTCCCCTGGGGAAGTAATCTATATATAACCCAGGTAGTATATTGTTTTATGTCCTCATGAAAGAAAAATATAATTTGAAATAAAACTTTTGGGAAAAATGACAGTTTAGCCATAATATGTATTGGAGTACATGGAAGAGAAGTCCTTGCCTTACATCACTATGGCATCCCATATGCGGCCAATTTGAAGTCTCCATGGGTATAGTGATTACAAATATTTACAACTTTTAAAAATTCATAACTTTCTTGTTGTTTGTCCAATATTGTTCAAACTTTCACCTATCAACTTGTCTGATTTTTCTTTTCGTTATAAAAACAAGTTTTTATTTGGGTTGGATTCCCCTTTAAGATTGATCCAGACCTGCCAACCTTCTACAACCAAAAAGAGTATTCTTCTAAGGGTAAAAATGTATTTTTTGACCAAAAAGAGTATTCTTCTAAGGGTAAAAATGTATTTTTTGACCAAAAAGAGTATTCTTCTAAGGGTAAAAATGTATTTTTTGACAAAAAAGAGTATTCTTCTAAGGGTAAAAATGTATTTTTTGACCAAAAAGAGTATTCTTCTAAGGGTAAAAAAGCATTTTTTGACCAAAAAGAGTATTCTTTAAAAAATTTTCTCACTGTAACATTCGCCAGTCTGTTGTAGTGAGATCAGTGAAAAAAAAGTGAAACGACTCTACTTGAAAACTTGATAATTCTCCCTTTTAAACATGTGCTTGTAGGCAAGAATTTACTTGTTCTTTTCATGCCACAAGTTACTGGCCGACAGTAATTTTTACCGGTCTGGGACTGTCGGACCGGCGCTAGTGTCATAATTTTCTCTACAGTTAATTTGCAAAATGTCTTTTGCAAATGAAGGAGAACACACCAAATTGTCAAGAAATCAATGAATTTATGGATAAACATTCACATCTAGAAAAATTGTTGAACAAACATGCATTATATGTGTTGACTTTGCTGGCTTTCCATAGTTGCGAATGATCAGATCAATCACAATTTTTTGTAAGACGGGCCCCAGATAAACTACTATTAGTGTCTGTTACAATTTGCAGATTTGGAGTTCTGTCTTGGACTTCTTAATTTTCCTACAATAATTGTACAAGATCATAGAAACTGAAGCACAATAGTTGATGTTTCATTGCATGACAAATCAAGTGTAAAGTACGGTATCAAGGCCCCTTTTAAATCTGATCACAGTTTCAAGAGGTGTTCAACAGATGTCAGATTTTTGTTTTGAGTGAATTTTTGTGCTATTTTCTTCTTGGGTAATGTTCCCCAAAATATCTACCACTAATTATCAATGATAGAAAATCTGTCCAATTTGTCATAGCTTTCATGGTTTATAAACAAATTGCATAGCTTTTGGTCCACCTTCAATGTACATGTATCATATATGGTAAGACAAAACGTAGATGCACTGACGGATCGGGGGGGGTGGTTGGCATAGCCGGCCCGTGCCCCCCCTTTGAGAGGCACAATTAAAATTTCTAATGTAAAAATGCCGTTGAAACAGAAGTGTGCCCCCCCCCTTGAAAGAGACCTGTTTTGTTTTGATTTTTTGCTTGTCAAACATTGCCTCAGGAAAATGTGCCCCCCCCCCTTTTGGAAAATCCTGGATCCGCCCCTGCGTAGATGGTAAGACAGAACAACTAATACTACTACTACTAATAATAGCCAATTTTATATAGCGCTTTTCCCAGAATGGCTCAAAGCACTTTACAGCACACTATTACCCAGGTCATTGGATTAATTTCAATCACGCACAAAAAGTGCACAATTTCCACTCCCTGGGGAGAATTCCTTGTAGCTTCATTATGGCACTGTCAAGTTTAAACCTACAACATCTTTCGCATCCTACCGGGTACCCATCATCACTTGGGTCGAGAGTGGCAAAGTCGGAACCACTATTCCCCGGCTCTTCCACAAATACATATACAAAAAACAAATACATGTACTCTCATTTGAAGAAAAGATATTCACCTTTGCCTTCTCTCCCATATGCAAGCATAGATGCACATCTGATTAAACTCCCTGGTTAGAAATCCATCAGGAACCCGAACCTCTCTCAAAAGCTTTACCCCTTTCAAAGCACCAAGGTGGCTGACCAACAGGAAGGCTATCCTCTGCCATGTGACCGTAGGTGACAAATCAGAAACAGTCGCTTTCGACCGGGGGTGAGTTGAAGCTAGGTCCTCTCGTACATTTTCTTGAAGAGTACTGCAAGTTTCATTGCCTTCTTCTAATGAGATGCACAATCCATCCAAGTGACTGTCCCTTTGGATTGTACTGATCTCACTCTCCTCTAATTTTTCTGTCAAGCCTTCTGATTGGTCCTTTGGCTGTGGTGCCTCCGTGATTGACCAATCACATTCAGGCTTAGTACTGTCGTCCGTTCCCTCTGCTTCTCTCACACCTGTTTCGCTGTCAACATGGGAAGTCGATGTGGATGTCCTCCTTACAGCGCAAGAGGACAGAATGGCTCCACAATTCAAGCAATTTCTCTGAGATAGACGTTCCTTTCCCTTGCAAGATGGCTGACATTTCTTCATCCATCCCAAAACTGTTTTCCATTCTTCCTCAGTAGCAGGTATCAAGTCTGTATTAAAATGAGGCATTGTATAGATAATATACAAGTAATGAATGTTCATGAGTGCTATGGACATAATACTTAAAGGGCAAGTCCACCCCAACAAAAACTTGATTTAAACAAAAAGAGAAAAATTCAACAAGCATAACACTAAAAATTTCATCAAATTCGGATGTAAAATAAGAAAGTTATGGCATTTTAAAGTTTCGCTTATTTTCAACAAAATAGTTATATGAACGAGCCAGTTACATCCAAATGAGAGAGTTGATGACATCACTCACTCACTATTTCTTTTGTATTTTATTATATGAAATATTTTTATTTTCTCGTCATTGTCATGTGAAATGAAGTTTCATTCCTCCCTGAACACGTGGAATTCCATTATTTTAACATTTTGTGCTTCAGGCAAGGAGGTCCTAATTGTCAAATTCGTTAAAATTGAAATATTGTATAATTCAAACAATAAAAAACAAAAGAAATAGTGAGTGAGTGACATCATCGACTCTCTCATTTGGATGTAACTGGCTCGTTCATATAACTATTTTGTTGAAAATAAGCGAAACTTTGAAACGTCATAACTTTCTTATTTTACATCCGATTTTGATGAAATTTTCAGCATTGTGCTTGTCTGATTTTTTCTCTATTGATTCAAATCAACATTTTTCTGAGGTGGACTTGACCTTTAATGAGGTGAAAGATGAAAAGATCCATTGAACGAGGTGTAGCCGAGTTGAATGGATCATTCATTTCATCTTTTACCGAATGAAGTATTCTGTCCATTGCACGTATGAAGGAACATTCATTAATCAGCCTACATGACACTTAAAACTAGATTTTTCATAGGGAATTTTCAGTTTCGATGCAAAATATGATCATGCAGTGCGAGCTCGGTCTGTTGTTTATCGCGTATGTCACATACCATGCCCGATACAAAGCCCAATGGACAAAATCTTATGGATCCAAATTTGCACGATGTATGGATACTAAATTGCACAGTCGATGATGTCATTGTAAAAATGGTCCGAATGATCGATATCACACAACCAATCAAATGCCAAGGATCTATCTACGGGGTCATGTAATAAACAAATATATCAGGCTTTGAGAAAGTATAGTGGAATTATTTTTTTGAGGTGGGTCTGGCAATTACTATCATAAACAAGGCAAAAGCGATTTTGTGTCTCGCCCACGTATGAAAATAACCAGAAATATTGTGATTCGCGAGGGCATGCAACAGATTTGTATCGAAACTTCATTGTAATATGACTGGGATGGAATAACACTTGCCTTAAGAGCCTTGCATGTAAATTTTAATGTTGACCTGAAAATGACCTTTGACCTTATCATGTGACCTCCGACTGCAGCATAACATGCAGGTCCCCCAAGTCCATCTACCATCCAAGTTTGGTTGAAAAGCACCTTACGGTTGCGGAGTTAGGTAAGGTTGACCTGAAAATGACCTTTGACCTTATCATGTGACCTCCGACTACAGCATAACATGCAGGTCCCCCAAGTCCATCTACCATCCAAGTTTGGTTGAAAAGCACCTTACGGTTGCAGAGTTAGATAAGGTTGACCTGAAAATGACCTTTGACCTTATTGTGTGACCTCCGACTGCAGCATAACATGCAGGTCCCCCAAGTCCATCTACCATCCAAGTTTGGTTGAAAAGCACCTTACGGTTGCGGAGTTAGATAAGGTTGACCTGAAAATGACCTTTGACCTTATTGTGTGACCTCCGACTGCAGCATAACATGCAGGTCCCCAAAGTCCATCTACCATCCAAGTTTGGTTGAAAAGCACCTTACGGTTGCGGAGTTAGATGAGGTTGACCTGAAAATGACCTTTGACCTTGTGTGACCTCCGACTGCAGCATAACATGCAGGTCCCCAAAGTCCATCCACCATCCAAGTCTCGCCTTCACCTCTGGTGGGCGAGACAAAAATAGTAGTTTTGCCAGTCCAACCGAGCATTAATAATTCCCACTATGAAGGAAACGCCTGATATATTTGTTTTATATCCTACTTTAGAATTTAGAACCAACATCTATGCGCTAAGCTTACAGAGTCCGTTTACTTGCATTGGATGACCCACTTTTCCCAAATTGGAACGCCGATTAGTGCCTGTGCAGACGCATCACGGGACTTGCCCGGGAAAGAGAGCTGCTGACCGGGGCGCCCGAGAGTTAAGCTAAATATCCAGTTTTCTGAAATAATGACGTAGACAAACGTACATATCACTCAGCCATGTGGACCCTCTCCATAATAAGAATCATCCCTCTATTTCTTTAGAAGAAATGAGTGCATTATATGTTTATACTTAAATATATTAGAAGGTTCTATGAAGAGATGTGTTCCAGAAATTGATTTAGGTCAGTATTGAATGAAGAAAAGTGATACAAATGGCATAGGATATGACACATGTATAGGTGAACTTCATCTTGGCTCTCACCTTTATCAATTAATGCAACTTCTCCAAGTTGAATGCAGATCTTCAGAGCGTCCATCTTGCGATCTTTCTCCCTGCGTAACAGGACGACTGCCCCCCTCCAGTAGCCTGCCCTCAAGAACAGAGGTAACAGATCATCTACAGGAGCACTACCGGAGGTCAGGATCAGGTCAAGGATCAGGTCATGTGACCATGTTATCAGGTGACTCCCAAGCCTGGATGAATGAAATCACAAGTAAGATACAAAAATAGAGGAAGAGGAAATTTTAATGATCATAACTATCGCTGTTGATGGATATTTTAATCATTTATTAGAGTATCATTAAAGGCATGATCACCATTAAGGAAGAAATTAAATAACTGGCTTTCAAAAAGGCAACACTTTGACCCACACTCCCCAATTTGTGCTGAAACAATCGTGTCAAACTAGAGGGCCCAGGGGGAAAAATCACACAAGCTCTTGGGCGAAAATTTTCACCCCCGAAATGCCCAAAAGTGCGCTAGAAATTAAACACGTGGAACGCCTCTGGCAGTCTCGCCTGCATTACGCCAGAGATGCCAACCTCTTGACACAAAAAATCAGACTGAATATCCTCAAAAATCATATTTTTTAGTGAAAAATCAGATTTTCACGAAAACTCAACATGACCAGTGCAAGCCTTGAATTAAGCAAGGCTTTAATAAAAAATTGCCCCCGGCTCGCGGGCTTTTTACAGGAACCGGGGGCAATTTTCTGGAACCAGGGGCAATTAAAAAAAAAGAATTAACTGTGAACTACACTCCAAATTTGTTTATAGTAAGCGCAGCTCCTGCAATTTTTTAATTAGTAGTAAGTAATAGGCTTATTCAAACAACTAAGAAATCAGATTTAAATGTTTAAGTGTGTTTTGACACCCTCACTCCACATCCCCTTTACATGGGCTTATTTACTTTTCATCTTTAATGAACCACAAACAATGAACCCCCCCAAAAAAAAAAATCTAAATAAATGAATAAAATAAACATATAAAAAAGAGAGAATTCAGATCAAATAATAAATTTAGAAAAAAAATTTAAGGTTTTTTTTTCATGGTTAGAATCACGGTTGTGGGTGAGTGTTTGTGTATGATTGTGACTGTGAGGTGCACTTGGATTGCATATAAATTATGTTAAAGAAATGAAGAAATTAAATCAATATCTAACTCAGTCTATTCAAATTCCAGCACATAGCCACAGGCTACATGTGATTTTTTAAATGTACATGTATTGTAGGTTCATGTACCTTAAGTTTTTCACAAGTTATTTGAAAACGCAGATCTTCACAGAAAATGCCTTTCATTCAGGGAGAGTCTAAATTCTGTGAAAATGTATTCATTAATAACTTGAATATTCATCACAATGAAGGAATCATGAAGTTTTTTGACAGTTTTCAAAAATTAACATGAAATCTAAACTCTATCTGAAACAGAAAATCACCATCACTTAAGCCATTACTGATAGAATTCTCACCCAGAGCTCTGGCAGAGAACGTGAGCTCTACCTGGCTAGCTAACAGCATACAAGTACCACACACAAGTGCACGGCGTCCTCCTATTTTTTTTTTTAGATGGAGCCTTGTTCGTAATTTATTGTCTGATATTTACCCCTCACCAAGAAAGAAATTAAAAAGCTATAATTCACAACTATTGATTTTGGATTAATAAGGCTCCGTTTTGACAAGCAAAGTCGGCGACTGTGAGGATAAGACTCGAAAATCCTATGTGCTGAGAACGGGATTTATCTACTGTGCAATTCAAATTACTATTTCACAGAATTGTGATATCCCGACTGGAAATGTGTGCATTAGAAATTGCACATGGTGAAGTAGGGAAAAACTGTTACCGCTACTGGAAGCATACGCGTACATGTATTACAGGAAAAAAAAAGACGGACGTAGCTCACTTTTTATGGTACTGAAAAAAAGACGCACTTGGCAATTTGAAACTGTGCTTATACATAGCACACATATATGGGACAAAAACAGGACAATCACAGAAAGTCGGGAAATCGTATTTTTGATGGCCAAAATCGTACTGTCGTATTTTACTTGTTTTATCGTACTAAATACGATAAAATCCTAAATACGATAAAATCGTACTGGTTGGCATCTCTGATTACGCCATTCAATATAGCAGCAGTGCTGACTTTGAAAAATAACTATTGAATAGTTATTTACAAACAACTGGAATGCCTCTGGCCGTCTCACCTGCATCACGCGGTTCAATATAGCAGCAGTGCTGACTTTGAATACTACTCTAACTCACACAAGATGTTCAGTGATACACGGTTACTCTTATGTCCACTTTTTATGAACGAGACCAATAAACTTACAGAGATATGATGGTTATTCAACAAAAAACCCCAACATGGCCAAAGTTCATTGGCCTTACATGACCTTTGACCTTGATCATGTGACTTGAAACTCGCACAGGATGTTCAGTGATACTTGATTACTCTAATGTCCAAGTTTAACGAACTAGACCAATAAACTTTCAAAGTTATGATGGTAATTCAACAGATACCCCCAATTCGGCCAAAGTTCATTGACCCTAAATGACCTTTGACCTTAATCATGAGACCTGAAACTTGCACAAAATGTTCAGTGATGCTTGATAACTATTATGTCCATGTTTCATGAATCAGATCCATAAACTTTCAAAGTTATGATGGGAATTCAACAGATACCCCCAATTCGGCCAAAGTTCATTGACCCTAAATGACCTTTGACCTTGGTCATGTGACATAAAACTCACGCAGAATGTTCAGTGATAATTGATTAACCTTATGTCCAAGTTTCATGAACTAGGTCCATATATTTTCTAAGTTATGATGACATTTCAAAAACTTAACCTCAGGTTAAGATTTCGATGTTGATACCTCCAACATGGTCCAAGTTCATTGACCCTAAATGACCTTTGACCTTGGTCATGTGACATGAAACTCTGATAGGATGTTTAATAATACTTGATTAACCTTATGGCCAAGTTTCATGAACTAGGTCCATATACTTACTAAGTTATGATGTCATTTCAAAAACTTAACCTCAGATTGATGTTGACGCCGCCGCCGCCGTCGCCGTCGGAAAAGCGGCGCCTGTAGTCTCACTCTGCTATGCAGGTGAGACAAAAAACCACAATTCATATGATAATAAATACTATGTTCATTGACCCTAAATGACCATTGACCTTGGTCATGTGATCTGAATCTCAAGCAGGATGAACTAGATATTCAACTTTCAAAGTTATGATGGCAATTCAGCAAATACCTCCAACATGGCCAAAGTTTCTTGACTCTAAATGACTTTTGACCTTGGTCATGTGACCTGAAACTTGCACAGGATGATTGCTCTTACATGTAATTCCAAGTTTCATCCAATATTATCTATAAACTCTGAAAGTTATGATGGCAATTCAAATAAATCTCCCAATATAATCAAAGTTCATTGACCCTAAACGACATTTGACCTTGGTCATGTGACCTGAAACTCACAAATGATGTTCAGTGATACTTGATTACTCTTATATCTAAGTTTTATGAACCAGATCCATAAACTTTCACAGTTGTGATGGAAATCAACAAATACCCCCCATGTTCTAAGTTTATTGACCCTAAATGACCTTTGACCTTGGTCATGTGACCTGAACCTCAGGCAGGGTGATCAGTAATACTTGATCACCCTTATATTGAAGTTTCATGAACTAGGCCAGCATACTTTCTAAGTTATGATGACATTCCAAAAACTTAAACTTAAGATTTGATGTTGATTCCCCAACATGGTCTAAGTTCACTGACCCTAAATGGCCTATGACCTTGGTCGTGTCACATCAAACTCTAGCAGGATGTTCAGTAATACTTGATAACTGGTATGTCCAAGTTTCATGAACTAGGCCCATATACTTTTGACATTATGATAACATTTAAAAACTTAACCTTCGGCTAAGATTTGATGTTGATGTCACCGCCACAGTCGGAAAAGCGCCACATATAGTCTTGTTCTGCTATGCAGGCAAGACAAAAAGAACCCAAGATAATTCCCATTTACTGCGATGTCAAATCCACAGTAGCAGACTCAGGCAAAAGGTTGTGAAAAGTAATCAAAAAGGCTGTGAAAAGTGTTCAAATGATTTGTTATCATACAAGTCCTCCAATTTGACAGTTACATTACGAAACCAATTCATCTTAAATTTCACTTACTTTGGAAGTTTGCCGCAATCACAAAATAGGTCACTGGGTCTTGGCATGTCAAAGGTCACTGCAGCTTCTGCTAAACTTAAAACCAGTGGTTTTAATGCCATCACTTCATCTATGAATTTTGTCCTGAAGGGTTACAAAACACGGGTACATGTAAGAGTGAATTAATTGATATAAACGCCTTCTATGTCAATATATTTTTTTAAGAGATTGATATAGCCAGATTTATCTATACAGGTTGCTTCATATGTTTGTTTGTTAGTTTCTTCATTATTTTTTCTTGACGATAATCCAGGGAGGTGTTTCATCAATATTTTCATCCGACAAGTTGTCAGATCTGACAACTTTCATGGATTCTGATTGGTTGATAAGCATTGTTACTATAGTAACTGTCGGATAAAAAAGGACTTGTCGGATAAAATGTCTGACAAGTCCTTTCATGAAACGCTCCCCTGAAGTGGATTTCAAACTTAAATTCAAATAGAGTTTCATTGTTCATTTAATTATTGATATCATTGTGTATTCAACAATATACAAGCTAACAATTGCATACCTTTGGAGAGAAAAAAAGAGATATATATCAGTCACAAAACCAAGTTATACGCTGCAAGTTGCCAGGAAGAGAGCATGCAAACTAAAAAAAAATTGAGACTCCAGTTTTCCCTTTTTAAAATACCAATTTGGTGTTCATCGCTGTTTTAAACACTACACTCCACGTTCTTTGGTGACATACTGTATACAAGACATACGATAAGGAATTGTAAAAATAGCAACTCTCAGAAAAACATCAGTTTCCATGCGAATAAGTCTTGGCAAACACTTTGAACATGTTTGGATTTTCTTTAAACTTTCATGATTTTCCCTACATACTTTTTTTGTTATTTGAAATTGTCTAACTAAAAATGTCATTTTCTAATAAATCCTGTATTCTGTGGGATTCATCCATTTTTTTAAACAAAATTATCTTACTAGAAAAAAGTCATTTTCTAATAAATGCTTTATTCCATGGGATTCATCGCATTTTTTAAACACAAAATTTGGGGACTCTAAACTGACCAAAACCACAAAGACCCCTATTTCTATTTCAAATTGAAGTGCTCATAAGAGATCAATACACAGAAAATTATAAAGAATAATAGTTCCAGATCATTGTATTACAAGAAAGCCTGTTTACCTATTGCTATGTGGGTGAGTCCTTGGGAAAGCTTCTACATAATGCAGGATGAGATCCTTGGGCTGGTCATGTAGTATCTGATAAACATGCCAAGGGCTGATGGATGGATAGTCCGATATCATCATATCCAAAGCTTTCTGGGAATCTAAGCTGCAAAGCCTGTAACAAAAGATTTTAAATGGTATAATAATAATAAAAATAGCCATTTATATAGCGCCATCTATCTAGAAATTCTCTATTTCGAGGCGCGATGTTATTAATATTGTTACCCCGGCTTTAGCTCGAGCTGCCTTTCAGCACTCATGCATTCAAGGAATTAATCCTGCCGGGTACCCATTCACCTCACCTGGGTTGAGTGCAGCACAATGTGGATAAATTTCTTGCTGAAGGAAATTATGCTATGGTTGGGATTAAAATGGTACATATAGGTGGAATCTTGTGGCCCAGTGGATTAGTCTCTGGACATAATAAAATAAGAAAGTTATGAAATTTTAAAGTTCGCTTATTTTTCATAAATCAGTGATATGGGCAACTCAGTGACATGCAAATGAGACAGACAGATGATGTCCCTCCCTCACTATTTCTTTTGTTATTTTTTTAATTGTTTGAATAATACAGATGGTCGAAGGTTTGAATCCAAGCGATGGTGTAATTTTCTTCAACAAGAAACTAATTCACAACGTGCTGCACTCAATCCAGGTGAGGTAAATGGATATTTGGCAGGCAGGGTAATTATGCTGCTTTCCTCTACAGCACCTAAAGACTTCTGTTATAGTGTAATACTGTATATTGAGATGATATATATGTACCTTTGCAGACAGCCGAGATACTGCGGCAGATTTCTGGAGATGAGGTCGGCACTCAATAACTGATCAATGCTTTCCTGTAAATCTTGGCTGTCTTGATCATCAGGAAAGTTGTTTGTTGCTGCAGTTGAAAAAAAACAAAAACAGACGCATTAAACTGATAAATCAATGGACTCACAACACGGGGTACAGTGGGGCGTTTTGGTCTAGTGGTTACAAATCTCGCCTTTCAATGAAAGGGGCGTTTTCCTTCAGCAAGAAATTTATCCACATTGTCTGCACTCAACCACGGTGAGGTGAATTCCTTAACTCTAAAAAGACTGGGGGGGCTGATTCAGCCCCCCCCCTCGACATTTTTCGCGATAAATCCGCCGCGCAAAATTTTTTGACCGCGTCGCTACCTGACTTTTTACTTTCAAGTCTTGCGCAACTTTTGAGACCAAAATTGTGACCCCCGGGTACGTGGTTCCGAAATTACGCAACATTTCGTAAGTGCATGCAGACCCAAAATTACTCAAAAACGTGAATTTGTGTACAAATCCAATGCAAATAGTGTTCTTAGCCAATATTCACAAATGCATCATTATTTTTCCTTTTACTGCTTAAAATCAATTTATTTTATCTTTTTTATGGCCAAAATAAAGTCCCCAACAATTTCCATTGAAAAAACAATAAAAAACAAAAAGTCGAAAAACAAAGAAATACATAAGAAATTTAGAAAACAATAGAATACATAAGAAAATAAATGTGATTTTGAAATTTTTTTAAAATCAATTTGATCAGATGCCTATCTAGAGTATGTGAAACAAAAATTAGCATTTCAGGGGCATTATTTTATTAATTAGAGCAAACTTATGATTTTACGCATAAATTAGCATAATTAATGAGACATGAGATTTTTGCAGAATTTGATGTTATAGTTTTGTAGATAATGCCATGGGTAACACGTGTGCCAATTTTCGTCGCGATCGCGCGATCGACGGCCGAGATCATAAGGGGGGGCTGAATCAGCCCCCCCAGTCTTCTTAGGCGTTGAAATAGCCCAGTCTATTTAGGGTTAAAGGGGATTGATACCTTTGGAATAAGTAGGCTTGTGTTGAAACAGAAAATTCAAAGAATAAGATCAAAGACAGTTTGAGAAAAATTGGACAAATAATGAGAAAGTTATGAGCATTTGAATGTTGCAATCACTAATGCTATGGAGATCCTCCTATTGGCAATGCGACAAGGATGTGTGATGTCACATGTGAACAACTTTCCCTTTGATGGACTATAAAATACCCTCAAATTGTCTCTTTCTGCTTTTTCTTGTGGTGATGCAAACTCTTTATCCATGATGTATTCTTTAAAAATCTGTATTACATGCCCTGCTATAGAAAGAACACATGATCTACTGATAGATGTGATGAAAGAGGCAATTTAAGTGAAATATATACTAAAGTAATGGGGAGAGTTGTTCACGAGTGACATCACACACCTTGGTTGCATTGCAAATTTGAGGATCTCCATAGCATTAGTGATCGCAATATTCAAATGCTCATAACTTTCTCATTACTTGTCCGATTTTTCTCAAATTTTCGTTGATCTGTTTCTTTGATTTTTCTGTTTTCACATAAGCTATCTTGTTCCAAATGTTTCATTCTCCTTTAAATGCACCATGTGCCTTTAGCAGCTGAAGCTACAGCCGGGTGATATATAGTGTGCCATTGAATTGGAAACTGGACAAATCAGCGGCTCATAAATGCTATATATTATTGTTATTACTGTATTCCTCTGCCTTGGAAAATACTACTTATGCCAATTTGAAGTATTAAAGCTGATCAATTAGGGCTTCAACTAATTCATTTTCCTGAATGAGACTCTGTACAAAATACATGCATTTGGGCATGTACCTCTTTCACAAGGAAAAATATTTTTGTCGTACAATGAATCATGTTCCCCACAGTAGAGCAAATACTCACCCCATTCACACAGTAGAAGAGTTTTAAATGTTTCATGATAACAGCTCTGCTTGTATTGTTGTACCTCTATGATCCTCCGTCTGTCCAGTAATCTGAAATGCTTCTTGATGAATACAGATCTGCATTCATCCAACTCTGAAATAAGAATGATAATAATTACAAATTTAATTTCAATTCTGTTTATCACTGCATTCATACTCTAATATCATGTACTCTTTATTTCTCACCCCCCCCCCCCCCTTACACCCATCCATATGTAACGCTGAATACAATGCGTCCCCCCCAAAAAAAAAGTAAGTGTAATTTTTTGCTATCATGATCATAAATTTGCTTCATGAAATGTACATGAATGAAAAGATATGCATCTCTTCTTCATTTGAAGAACATATCAATGTCCACAATGCAAGCATGACTAAGTTAGAACAATGGAAAGCAGTGCACCAAATTTTAATTTCCACGAGCAAATTACGATTTTTAGTAGCTTGTTCTAGCTTCTACTGCTATCTTTTCGAAAAACAATTTTCACAACTTAAATATCTGTCTTCTTCTTCATATATGAGATCATATATCCCATATGAATCACACATGGTCGAGAAAATGTTGAGTAGAAACATGCTTGATTTCTACCTATTTCGTCGCACGCACACCACGAACCATCCTCTCTGCGCACTTCAATGCGATAGTTAAGTGCACTGTATCTGTTCCACGAACCGTCCTCTCTGTTACGTTGCCCACTGTGGCGTAAATAATTAACTTCAAGAAAATATAAAGATACGGGATGAAACTTTGGAACCTGAACTTTTTAACGAAGACACTGGTAAATAATTTGCTCTCCTTGTAGGTGCACTTACTGCTTGTTAAAGAAAACATTTTCTTTAAATGCGTTTTCTGCAAAAGTAACTTTCGCATCGAAGTGCGCAGAGAGGACGGTTCCAGAGGTGCCAACCTGAACAAGAACATGTCAGTATATTTCACGCTGAAAATCTGTATTTTGGTGGGGAAATTAGTATTTTCAAAGAAATATCAATGGACAACACATAAAACGGAAACTTAAGAAATCAGTATTTTGCATGAAACCATTAGTATTCTTCTCATTTTTCAGTACTAAATACGGATAATCCGTACTACTTGGCAGCTCTGCGGTTCGTGGTGCGTGCAAGCCTTGAAATAAGCACCTGTGAGCCGGGGGAAATTTAAAAAAAAAAATTGCCCCCGGCTCACGGGCTTTTTACAGGAACCGGGGGGCAATTTTCTGGAACCAGGGGCAATTAAAAAAAATATGTATATAACAGTGAACCACACCGCAAATTTGTTTACAGTAAGCGCAGTTCCTGCAATTTTTTAATTAGTACATGAATAGCATATATGCTAAGTATTAGGCTTATTCAAACATTTAAGAAATCAGATTTAAATGTTTAAGTGTTTTGACACCCGCACTCCATATCCCCTTTACAACCACACACACATGGGCTTATTTATTTTTCGTCTTTAATGAACCATGATCAATGAACCCCCCCAAAAAAAATCTAAATAAATGAATAAAATAAAAATTAAAAAAGATAGAGAGAGATGGAGAAAGAGAGAATTCAGATCAAATAATAAATTTAGAAAAAAATAATTTTTTTTTATGGTTTGAATCACGGGAGTGGGTGAGAAATTAAGAAACGAAATCAATAAATAACTCAGTCTATTCAAATTCCAGCACATAGCCACAGGCTATGTACATGTATTGTAGGTTCACGTACCTTAAGTTTTTCACAAGTTATTTGAAAACGCAGATCTCCACAGAAAATGCCTTTCATTCTGGGAGAGTCTGAATTTGGTGAATGTATTCATTAAAAACTTAAATATTCATCACAATGAAGAAATCATAGTTTTTTGACAGTTTTCAAAAATTAACATGAAATCTAAACTTTATCTCAAACGGAAAATCACCATCACTTAGGCCATTACTGATAGAATTCTCACCCAGGCAGAGCTCTGGCAGACAACATGAGCTCAAAACTGGCTTGCTAACATCACACTCAACTGCACGCGGCATCCTCCTATCTTTTGTTTAGATGGAGCCTTGTTTGATTATTTATTGTCTGATATTTACCCCTCTCCAGGAAAGAAATTAAAAAGCTACAATTCACAACTATAAACTAAGTTATTTTGGATTATTAAGGCTCCGTTTTGACAAGCAAGGTCGGCGACTGTGAGGATAAAAGACTTGCACATCGTATGTGCTGTGAATAGGATTTATCTCCTGTGCAATTCGAATTACTATATCACAGAATTGTGATATCCCAACTGGAAATATGTGCATTAGAAATTGCACATGGTGAAGTATGGAAAACCGCTACCGGAAGAACGCGCGCACATGTATTACAGGAGAAAAAAGACGGACGTAGCTCACTTTTTATGGTACAGAAAAAAAGACGCACTTGGCAATTTTAAACTGTGTTTATCGTAAATTGAAAGTTATTTGATTTTGGCTTTACAGATATTTAAATTACATGTATGATATGGCTTCACTGCTCACTCACGGCGGGCGCAATTACCTGGAAAATATTTGCGCCCGGTCGTCAAAATTTTGATGATTTTGGGGCTTCATGGGCGCAATTGATGGCGTTATGAGCGCGAATTTGCGCTCAGCGCCCGCTTATTTCAAGGCTTGGGTGCGTGCGACGATTTGATGGAACGTTGAAAAAAAAAACAGCATTTCACTTTACGAGAAGCAACAGACAATGGGCTAACAGCAGGATTCCCAGCTTTACAAGAAAACATAATTCCCTGATGAAGTTTAAAAATTCCCTGATAATTATTCAAACCCATTCCCAGTTTTGCATGTTTTTTTAAGTTATTGCAGTGAATTACACATATTTTCAGTATAAAAGCAATAATGTAAAACTAGTAAGTACCACCAAAACCAGTCATTCAATGGATGTTCTTTTGAAAAGCAACAAAATATAACAGAGACTGACTGACTACCGTGCTTTCAAATTTTGGGCTGATCAAAATTCCATGATTTTTTTCCTCATTTGAGGTATTTTTAATATCAAATTCCCTGATTTATCCATGACTGGAAAAGAGTAAAATAATTTTCCCTGAATTCCCTGATGGGCTGAGAACCCTGAACATTACCTTTCTCCATTTCTGATTGAGGAGCCTCCTCTGATCCTCTAGCGTCTGCACGCCCATCTCCATTTGCATAGATATCAAGAGTAAAGCATAGTGTTGCTAGGCGACCAACCTCCTCCCTGATGATCACTGGCAGATGTGACGGGTTGATGCCTTCACAGTCACATGTCTCTTCTAGCTTATCAACCCAAGTCTGTAGAACACCTCTCATGGCGCTGGGGGTGTAACGGGTCTTAGGGTCTTCTGAGATTTGCTTGCTACAAAAAAGTATACATGAGGATTAAAAGTTTAGAGGTTCAAGGAGGACAGTTAAAGAAGACGTTGAGAAGTGGAAAGAATCATATGTCTCTTCCAGCTTATCAACCCAAGTCTGTAGAACACCTCTCATGGCACTGGGGGCGTAACGGGTCTAAGGGTATTCTGAGATTTGCTTGCTACAAAAAAAACATCACAAATGATGATACAGTAAACTAGTCAGCATAAAAGCCACTGCACACAGACTTTGGTTACAGTTCTGGTACTGTATTACATGCACAATTCATAGAAAAGTGAAAGTGAAACTGCTTGTCGATTCATTTCAAAAGAGCCAGTATGCAGCAATCACTGATCATGTCCAACACTAAATTTACATTTGTCTTTATGAGCTACCCAATATATATAATTTAGAATTTTTTGGAAATATTAAATTATTACATCACATAATATCTACATAAATGATATTAGGGTTAAAGAACGAAACAGGTACGTTTTACGGATCAACGTAAGATCAAGAAAGCATAAATTCCAACAAAAGAAAGACGAGTCAAATCAACATGGTCTTGGGCAATTACTTACCAAGCGGTCTTTGTAGCTTCAATCACATCATCGAGCCTGGAATCAATTTCGATTTCTTCACTCTCTTGTGAAAATCCCCCATTATCAGGTGAACAAGCTCCAGGCGAAGGTGAAGTTCCCGGCGGAGGCTGGAACCTCTCAGTAGACTGCTGAAAGGCAATCTCCTTGTGCTGGTTCGCTGAGGAGGACACTTTCCTGTGTGTGGGACTGGCCAAGATGGGGCTCGAGGAGGGGGAAGGGCGTGGCTGGAGAGGGGGTGCAGAACGCTCCTCTTCCTTGGGTGAGAGGGGGTTGCTGTCGCCGATGGACTGGAGGAAGGTCTTGGTCTTGGTTAATTTGGAGGCGAGGCTGAGGAGAATAGAAAGCGGAAAAGATTAATCTTCAATAAAATACATGTGCTAAAAACAATATGCATCTATATAGCGTGATCTATATACCTCCACTCAACCCGGAAGAGGAAATTCATTCCTGTGTGCTGTGTAAAAGGGTTGCTGGGCTTAAGCCAGGGTAGTTATATCCAAGTCCCCCTTTGGAAGCACAATGGTGCGTGATATGGACTATGCTGCAGTCTTATGACAAAAGGAATCAACTCTGATTTTTGTTGAAACTGACTTTTTTCCTGCTATGGGATATTTTCTTTGTTTTCTACATGATGCTAAAAAAATTAGTCATGCAACCCCAATTTCTGAAATACACCCCAGCAAAAGACATTTCAATAGTAAGTAACTTTATATATTTCAACATTATAGGATTATACATGTACGTGTACCTGTCTTTGACAGATTTGAGATTAATCTGAGCAGTAGAGTTCAAGATAATCTGCTGCGTTTCCATCAATCCACTTGAATGAGGTAACCCCGACGCTGCGGCTATGATCACGTTGGGGGACGGCAGGGTGGAGCTTACCGGCGAGGGTCTCTGTGCTTCCTTCTTGGGAGACAAAGCTGGGGAAGGGATGGTGGGTGAAGGGGTCGTTTTGATGGAGCGAGGCTGGGATGAGGAATGGGGGGAGAGGTCTGGTAGACTTGTCGGTCGGTAAAGGACAGAACCAGGGACTGGGGACTGTAGAGGGGACGGCTTCCTTGAAACTGTTGCGGCTGAAACGAAAGCACACATGGTAAATTGCCAATTAGTCCACTGCCAACTCGTCCACTCACCACACGGTCAACCTTCATTCAGTCCAATGCCATTCTGTCCATCAACATTTCGTCTAACAATCATTTAGTCCAATAACCATTTGGTCCAATCATCACTTTGTCTAATCACCATTTCGCCTAATAACCAGTTGGTCTTTCACGTATACTCATTTTCTTTTCATTCACTTTGCACAATTAAAACTTTACTTTAATCAAACCAATTGGTATATGGACTAAATGGCTATCGGATCAACTGATTATAAGAACAAATGGCATTAGACTAAATAAAAGTAGACCACGTGGTGAGTAGTCTAACTGATGATAGACCCAATGGTAGTAGATGAGTTGGCAATTGGACAAATGGGCATTAGACGATTTAGAAATAAGCAAGGCACACATGTATTTATTTATATATATATATATATATATATATACATATATATATACATGTACTTGTTTATATTTATATTGTTATACATGTACATGTAAGTGTATTTCTTAAAATATATGTATATCTGAACAAACATCTCTGTGACCTTTGACCCCATAACCCCAAATCTAGTGAGATCACAAGTCACCCGTAAATGCATCCCATGACTCGACTTCAAAGTTGATCTGCCAAAGTATCCTTTACAGAAAGGCTAATTTAGTAATGATTTATGTCATTACTTTACATGTAGGGATTAAATGATGCTTAATAATTATGAAATTCAATTTTTTAGTATCAATCAGTTAATTAAGCACAAATACAGTATGAAGGCATATGTATGTCAAGTTTTGGAGTAGATACTCTTAAGTTTTCTTCGCAAAAGTATTTTTGAGTCATTTTTTTTTTAAACTATCAAAATCAATCTATCATCACTTTACTTTTACCTTTTTTATAAATATCTCAATAAAATAATTAACTATCTTTAAATTTTTCTATTTAAATTTTTGGAATCATTTTTTTTTTGGGGGGGGGAGAAGTAGAAAATCAAATGTTTTTGAAAAAAAATACTCACTGATATCAATCACCCTACTCTTCGTCTTTTTCCGCTTAGGAGATTCCGATGGGGTTTGCCTTCCCGACGATTCCTCAGGAAGTTTCTCCAGACTCTGCGATCGGTCGATGTTCACCTTACTCTCTCGCTGGGTGTACTGGCTCCTTGTTACAGACTTGATCAGTTCCGTTTCAGCATCTGGAAACTGGGCATCTCCTTCCTCCATCTCAAGATAATCCTCAATGACAATCTCCAGGTTCTCGGCTGAACTGGATTTCCTTGAAGCATCGGGAATCTGAATTGAAAGCGGTGACATGGTTGACTCTGTGGTGCTTGATAAGCTAAACGAGCTGTCAACGCTGGAGTCTTTGGAGGTGTAAGACGTTGAAAGGATGCTGTCATCAATTGATGGGTGGTCCGGGGAATGCCTCAACTTGAGAGGTCTACTGCAAGATTCTTCTGATTGGTCAACTGGTTTCACCACAGTGACACTGACTGAAGCGAGGTTATCCTGAACAAGATCGTCATCATTAGAAACAGATTGATCAGATTCTTCACCAAGACAAGCAATGTCTTCTCTCTGATGAGGTGTATTCGCATTTCCAACGGAATGCGCTAGGACATGACAGCTTTGGTTTTGAGGAAGGGTCTCTTCTACCTCACTTGTGGAAGAGGGAAAGGAGTCATCCGATGGGCTAAGCCCGAAACCAGACACATCCAGCCCAAACCCAGACACATCAACTGAAATGCTTTCTTGGTTGATCTTACTCACATTCTCATCCAGTCTGGAATGGTGCAATTCCTCTCCTGTTGTATGGTTCATTACTTCCTGAAATTGGACTTCCTCAGGTTCATCATTTGCTTTGATTTCTTTACTCAAAAGGCACACGTCCGGTAATATGGTTGTGTTTACACTTAACGATTCTTTGGTTTCTCCTGCTTCAGCACCTGTTGCATATCTTTGGTTTTCAATGTCTTCTGCTTCCTTTGCAGTCTCCTCTATACAGACATCCTTGTCTCTCAGCTCAGACAAATGAATATCATCTAAGTCAGTCTTTGAGTCTTTCTGTAGGTCAGAACCTTCCAACTTCAGGTTGTGATTATCCTCTGAGTTACTCGTTAAAGATTCCATTTGATTGCTTTCAGATATACCCACAGGCTTGTCCACCCCACTGCTTCTGATCGCAAGTTGTTCAAACGAAATTCCTCCTACTGTAATTGCATCTTGAGTCCTTGCTTCCAATTCTTTCACGGCTTCTTCAGAATCTGCTCCTGGGCCACTGGTTTTACCATGCTCCTCTTGAGAACAATCACCTACGAGGACCTCTTCATCCTCAGTAATGTCTAAAGCTTTACCCTTCTCTTGCAGCATCTGACCCTGATGTGACCTATCGCTCTCAGTCAGATCATCCATCATCACCTGGCCACTTTCTTCCTCACCTTGCACTTCAATTGGAAGTTCCTCAGGTTCCTCTATGTCTGTGAGAATGGTTTGATTTGCAGTACTGGATGGATCCATGTCCATGGAATTGCTTTGGACCTGGATCTGGCCATCTGTATTCGTCACAGATCCTACCTTCTCCGCGTCTTGTTTCCAGAAACCCTTCCCCCGTGGAGCTTCTATTTCATCAGAACATACGTTACTCTCATTAGAATGAGTCCAAGAATCATGCTCCTCAGAGGAATGTTCCCTAATATCCAATGAAGGTTCACTTGAGTCTAAATGACTACTATCTAAAGGGCTCAGAGCGTTCATTCCAGGGTCTGTTGCATCGGTAATTCTTTCCGATGTGTCCACCTTGTTGCTGCTTATATCCTTTGCTTCTTCAGCAGCAGACTCAACGTCCCATTGCTCTTGGTGTTCTATGACCTTATGACAATCAACAACATTGCTATTTTCCTCCTCCGCAACACAGCCTTCACCTGAAACATCCACTTCTGCCAAACAAAGTCCATTCTCTCTAATGACTTGCCTGTCCACTGCGTCCTGCACAGATCCACTCTGTTCACCCAAAGCAATGTCTACCATGACAGCATCGCTGCTGCTGGTTTCTTCCTCAAGGTTCTTGTCTTTGACCACGGTATGTTCTCTTCCCTTGTCTCTGATTTCTGAGTTGATAGTATCGTTCTGAGTTGCATCCCTTGATTCTTGTCCTACCATGGTTAGACTGGTCTCTTGGATCGTATCCTGATTGGTCCATTCTAGGCTTCCTTGAAGTCTCTCCATATGAGCATCATACCTGACAGAAAAATAAGCATTTATCATTTCTGAAGGTTTCCATGGCGATGAAGAATAGTGTAGTAGGTTTCAGGGTACACCATGTATCATTCTTGGGCAAGTGTTGTTCCTAAAAAGGACCACCAAATCTGGACATTTCGACAAGCATATTCTTGTCGTCCTCAGGAGATAGACGTTTCGACAAGCGTGTTCTTGTCGAAACGTCGAGATTGGGTGGTCCTTTTCAGGACCAACACTTGCCCAAGGAAGATACATGGTGTACCGTGAAACCTGCTACACTAAGCATTTATCACTTTAGAAATACTGTTAGTTTGTCCCCAATAGAACTGTTAAGACTATTTTAGCGATGATTCAGCAGACTCATCACCATATGATAGGGCAAAGTCAGTTTTTGAGGCTTTGAATCAGATTACATATCTTGAACTTGTAATTTTTAGAGTCTTGCCTCAATTTAAAACAACAACAGAACTCTGAAAATTGTTCAAGTAGAGACTCGACCATGCTTCAATGACCTTGACTGCAGTGAACTCATAATAGCGCATCGTTTTTACCAATCACGTCACACGAAACGAGCTGGTCGACACATTGTAAAGTTTGCTATATTCTGTTCCATGAATATTCATGAAGCGTAATCTTACTAAATAAACTCTATTTGGTACTAAGTTGGCTGAATCAACGCCAATATAGTCATAACCAAACAAAACATGCTCTTATGTCCATTGCTTGCTAAAGTACATGAAATCCCCTTCCTATAGTACTCCTGTTGGTGCTAGGATAGATCTCTATACAGGAATAATGACATATCAAAGTCACATATCATGGCTTGTGTGACAAGGGGACCATTGCATAATAACTTATAAGCTTTACGTGTCTACTATCCATCTAATCTGATTGCAACTTAACCAAACAATCATTTTGTTTCATGAGACAATACTAGTATTTTGCTTAATGTCCGCTTGGTCTAAAACCACTTTTTTTTTTTTAATTTTTCCAAACCAAATACCATGAGGTAAAGTGGCACAATGATTAATTGGTTTAATAATTTTAATAATTTGATGGAGACTAAGGAAATTAGAATATCTGAGCATTAGACTAAATGAATATGGTTGGGCCAAACTGACAGTAGACAAATTGGCCCGTATTCTGAAGTCGGATTTAACTTGGACCATAGTCTAACTCTGTGCTAAAATTATGGGAAGCCATAATGTCAAAATTTTTATTAGGTTGTATGTTTCTTATGTTTGCTGTGCTCTTTCCTGATTCATTGATGGTGAAGACAATCATATATTTATACTTGCGAGACAATTATGAATGATTTGAGCGCCAAATAAGCTGAAATATGATATCTCTACCATTAGTAATTTATCTAACAATTGGCTTTCCATAGTTAAACCACAACTTTAAACCTGAGTTTAAGTTAAAACGTGACTTCAGAATACGAGCCTTTGGGCTTAGCCATGAAGACGTTAGACGATCTGAGGGTCACACAGTATTTTCTCCTGCAACATTTGCTTCGGTCTTAACTTCTCAGAGGCCGTACGGTTAAGAGTTGGGACTGTAATTGTGTGTTTGATCCAGAATAATGATAAGATAAGGATTGGGGTTTGTTTAGTGTTGGAGATTAGTTTTTATATTTGGCTCAACAAGCAGATCTTCTATCGGAGCAATTGTCGCCAGATCAAATGTCATGGAACTGGTGGGTGTTTCATAGAGCTGTTTCTAAGATACGAATGACTATGCACAACTGGTGATCCTTTCTTATGCTGTGATACATGTATCTCTATGTTCTTGAGTTATGACCTAAGAACATGTTCCAGTCGTGCGAAAAGTTGTGTGTAACTTTACGAACAGCTTTATGAAACACCCACCTGATCAGAGAAATTAGACCCTCTAATATTAGACTAAGTACTGTAAATAGAAACTGATGGACTCACCCGAGAGGAAGGTCATCAGAGCATTCGCTGTCAAGTCGCTTCCTGACAACGTAGATCCCGGACTGCAATTTCATTCCGTCGTAGGAATCAAAGCTACTCCTCCGACTGCTCGCCCTCGACAACACATCCACCATCTTCTTCTCAACAGACACTGCAAGCTCCTCGACTTCACTGCCCAAGATAGATTCCTCCGCAGCCACACGCATGGCCAACTCGTGCAGGACTCGTGGCGGCATGTGGTGCCTGGCACGGGAGTGCTGGAACTGTGCCTGGAATCGCAAGACTAGTCGAGAGCACTGGACCAGCAGGCTTTGTTGGTAGAGAGAGGCAGCACAGCGGGGGATGGTTTGGAGTGTGTACTTGCGAATGCGGCCGTCGTTGTGTAAACAGTAGAGGGAGCTCTTGCTCACACTCACATCTGATAAACCTGATGATAAAAAAATATATACATTTCATTTCATTCACTTCAAATTCTCATTACAAAACATATAACATATGATTCAAATTTGAAGAAGAATACACTGAATACAAATAAAAATACATATACATAACCAGAGAAAAAAATGTGAATATGGGGGAGCCAGCATAGGCCAATGGCCTTTCAAATGCTGGGCTTCCGAAACTAAAACATAACCTTACTAATTATTGAAGAGAAAGAACTATAGATATCTAAAGATGTGGGTGGGCAATTTCCTCATATTTCAGGATTTTATGCATCAATAAGATTTTTTATAACAGTTTTCTATAGAGGCAAGAGAACATGATAACAGATGAGTACACGACCCAGTATAACCAGGCCTGTGAGTGGGGTTTAAAAAAAATAGCTGAAAAAAGCTGAAAATTTACCTTACTATTTACTTCTCGTCTTTTGCTTTTTAGAGGTATCTTGCTTATCATGGTGCTCTTGAATGTCTGTATGCGCTCTTTTGAAAGTCGCCAGCTTCAGTTTGGTTTTGGAAGAAACAGAGGACTTTTTCTTCAACCCTATGCATTCTCTGAACGATCACATATTTATGTTCAACAGACATTTTGAAAGTCATAGAAATATTTCCAATGATTCAAGAATATAAACAACAAAGTCCAAACTCCAAAGTCAGAAAGTTCAAAACACTAACTTCGTAAACATCCGAACACGTGAACTGGTTCATTCACTCACGAGTCTCGATCGTATGTACATGTACGTAACCAACAACGTGCACACGCAATGATTTCCCTGTGTTGTATGCGGTTTCCGTCCGCTGACAATGCATACAGATTGACGGGCCCATATGCAGAGCTGCCAAGTTGTATTTTGCGTTTTCAGTATTCTTATCCCCCAAAATCAGTATTTTGACAAAAAAATCCGTATTTTTACTGTGAGATAAATATACATGCATAATGGCAAATGGCAACAACGGCAACGGTGTATGGAGTGATCCGCAGCAGTTGCATAGAGTTACATATACTAAAAATTTGAAACTTTGCGAAGGCAAAATACAAGGCCCCGTAACATGTATATTCACAACACACACATTCTGCTCGCATCCATTTACCTCAACTTGTTTTCCAGCTGTTTTGGATAAAATAACGGAATTTTGACTTAGAAAAAAACGGAAATGGACTACAGGAAAAAAGCGGAAATTGAAATCGGTCTTAAAAATGAAAAAAGCGGATTTCCGCTAAATAGCGGAGATTAAACAAAATGTGACCAGCCACCCCCAAACCAACAATAACTTGACATGGAAGGTTCTCAATAAATAGCTAAAACAATAATTTAGTCTTCAAAAAGCAAAAGAATTTGAAAATTATCTGAAAGAATAATTATCCTTCAAAATGTAAAAATTTAAAGCTGAATAAAAGACAAGATATACGAGTTTCTTTGACACCATGTTTTACTGATTTGAAGTTTCACCAGGATCAATACAGTGTGCACAATTCATGCTCAAGTGAGCCCCGTGCTTCACACCTTGTTTCTCTTTTAATATATCTTGAAGCTCTCGCTGAATTTCTTCAGCATTCAATCAAGTTCTTGCATGAGTTTATATTTGTTTATCATTTTTGCCAAGTTATATATCATTTCAAAGCTTGGGATGTGCCTTTTCAACCTCAATCAAATCTAAAATTCAGTTTGGGTGACTTACGTGAATTGTTGGTTTTGAGGTGACAGGTCACAAGTACATGAGTACAAGTTCTAGTGCAATTGAAATAAGCATGCAGATTGAAGGAAGATGTGTCCTTTTAAAAACATACCTGAAATATCATTTGTCCAAAACAGGACATTTACTTTGACAGGATCAAAGACAAAGACTCCACGGTTATTCCACGTCACCAAGAAATGATTGCTAGGAAAGAAGAAAAAAAAAGAAAATGAAATGAATGAAAAGAATGTACAGATTTAAAGGACAAGTCCACCCCAACAAAAACTTGATTTGAATAAAAAGAGAAAAATTCAACAAGCATAACACTGAAAATTTCATCAAAATCTGATGTAAAATAAAAAAGTTATGACATTTTAAAGTTTCGCTTCATTTCACAAAACAGTTATATGCACATCTCGGTCGGTATGCAAATGAGGGAACTGATGACATCACTCACTCACTATTTCTTTTGTATTTTATTATATGAAATATGAAATTTTTTTATTTTCTCGTTATTGTCATGTGAAATGAAGTTTCATTCCTCCCTGAACATGTGAAATTCCATTATTTTAACATTTTGTGCTTCAGGCAAGGAGGTCCTAATCATCAAATTCGTAAAAATTGAAATATTGTATAATTCAAACAATAAAAAACAAAAGAAATAGTGAGTGAGTGACATCATCGACTCTCTCATTTTGATGTAACTGGCTCGTTCATATAACTATTTTGTTAAAAATAAGCGAAACTTTGAAATGTCATAACTCTCTTATTTTACATCCGATTTTGATGAAATTTTCAGCATTGTGCTTGTCTGATTTTTCTCTATTGATTCAAATCAACATTTTTCAGAGGTGGACTTGACCTTTAAAAGCAAAAGCTTAAAAATCATGATTAAATGTTTCCACCCATAAGAGGTTATCCATAGCATCGTGACGACGGCCATCAGAAAAGCGGCGCCTATGTTTCCCGTCTACTGTGCAGGCATGGCCGCAACAGGAGGGGGGGAGTTTGAAAACTTATATTCATTTTATTGAACATTTTCACACTTCCCCCAAAATGTGCACAACATTCTTCAATTTTACTTCAGAAACTGCAAAAGCACCCCCAGTACAAGCTTGATTGGAAGCTTATAGAGACATTATTCATAATTGTGATATGCGCTATACAAGAACTGTTTATTATTATTATTATTATTGATTGCTTAGCTCCCTCACTTTCATTTTTTTAAATCAATTTTTAATGCATATCACCCTCCCCCCCAGAAAATATTCTGAATATAATAAAATATACCAGACTTAAAAATGTCCAAATGATTAGATGTGGACTTACCCGAGAGGACGCAGTATAGGGAAAGCCAGGGACTGGGGAGGATGCTTGGTGTCATCAGATGAGAATTTCACTTCTCGTCTGGAGGAGAAAAAAAGAAGTATTTTAGGTATATCTATTCATTTATTCACTTATTTTATTTCCAGGAAAGAAAACATGACAGCAATAGAAACATTACAAAAGAAAGGTAAAATTGAGCACCAGCCAATGCCTGGGGATCACCCAAAAGAATTGAAAATTCTGTCGAGAGGTTCTCCGCATTGGCTGGTGCCTACAAGGAATAACACAAAATAGCGACAAATTCAAACATGTAATTACAATACTTCTATATAAATTAACCTTCATTGTATAATATAAAGAGAGAAACAAAAAACAAGGTTGATAATCAACATCTACCTCATCATCATTACCATTGCTAAACAGTAAACTACTGTACACAAATCACTAAACATCAGTTATTATCATCACTAATAACATTATCATCATCATCATGATTAGCATCATTATAATCTTCATAATCATCATCATCACCACTATCACCATCATTATCACAAACACCATCATCATCACCATCATCAGCATTATCAGAATAAATATAGTCATCATCAACATCATCATGATCACCACCACCATCATCATTATCATCATCATCACCATCATAATTGTCATCATCATCATTATGATCATCAGCATTGATTTAGATTTTTGTCTTTTACTGAAGGTACAGTATCAATAAAGATATCACTGAAGTAGAAATAATGAAATAAAAATATTTCCATCATCAATACTACTACATGTACATATCATGCACTATTCTACCACTTTGTGAAATTAAATGCACTTTAGAAAACCATAACTTTCTTATTTCATTTTGATGGAATTTTCTGTGTTATACACTGTACTTGTTTACAATTTCTATATTGCATTCGATGCATTTGCTGCCTGGTAGAACAGCCTAAATAAGGGTCGTGTGGTCCAGTGGTTAGAGCATTGGACTCATAATCGCAAGGTTGTGAGTTTGAATCCCAACTCTGCCATTGTGTTGTAATGTGAAATTGGCTACCCCTATTGGGTTGTATCAGGCTACATGAAATAAATGTTGTACATGGGCCATATGATGTTATTTTATCAATATATATTTACATTGTATTTTTATTATTCTTTGTCTCTGCAGCGAGGCTGTTTTTCGTAGAATAAAATACCTGAACTACTGCAAACCAGTCTGAGCTTGGCTTTCTTTCAATTGTCTCCACTTTGATAAAAAGGCCCGAGAGTGATATCTGTCATCTATAACGTCAGCCACTATGACTGATTAAGCTAGACGTAAAACGTTTCATAGGTAATTGGTTATATACCAGCTTGGCGTTTACCAGCAGAATGCTGTCCTGCCGAGTTCCTACGGGAGTTACCACAAACAGAAACAGAAAGTTTGTATTTTAGGTGAAATCTTACCCTTTCCCCATGACTGGAAGCGGGGGTGTAGCTAGAAGCTGTTTGAACTGATGGGTGTTGAGCACTTGACAAAGTGTACTGGCCTTGACAAGGGGTAGAGAAATATAAACAGAATAGGTTATTAATCTGTACATGAATCTAGGAAAGTGGGATTGAAGGGGGAATGGAAAAGGGCACACTTTAAGCCAAACATTGTATTTCCGGAAATTTTAAGAATTACTCACAAAAAGGAGAAATGTAATAATCAATAATCCAGGGGTGCGAGTGGTCACAAATAAAAAGATCTGAAAAAAGCTGGAGAGCGTTGAAAAAAGTCTGAAATAAAAAGAGCTCCCATTCTTTTTGTACAGAGGAAAGCAAAAAATAAGCTGAAATTAAGATGAAAATCAAAACAAAAGAATATGAAATCAGATTTTATAAAATCTGAACTCCCACACCCCTGATAATGATTAACATACAAAATAGCTGCTGCATAAACATCAAACAGCAAGTAATGAGAACTTTATCTACTAAAAATAATGGCAATTTAATTTCAAGGAGAAAAATAAGCAGAATAGAAAAAAAAATACAAGGAAACACAAACTAATCACAAAGATTTGCAATTTTTCCATAACTTTCTACACGATACTCAAATTTTTGCAATTTATTTCTCAAAACTCTATTCTCTATACCAACAATTTCAACTTCAATATAAGTTCATACGCATCGGTTTATCATGTATAAAAATTTTACTGGAATATTAATTGGTTATTGGACATTTCTTTCAAAAAAAATATTTGCTTATTTTCAATGTTGTTGCGGTTATGATTTACATCAAATATTTCACTGTTTATGTTTATATATATGTTTTTACTTTGTAAATCTTTCTCAATTCAGCCACTGGCTGCGATGAAATGATGATAAAACCTTCAATTCAATTCAATTCGATAGCATTATAGATAATAATGTTACCTCCCACAGCCTGCTCCCTGGCCTTGCACAAAAGATAGAGGGCTTCTCACTTCCAATCTTATTAAAAAAACAAGCTCCATAAGCACCATCTCTGTATATCAAATAATCAAAAGTCAACAATTGCTATCAAAGCAAACCAATGTACATGTAAATAGGAAAGAACAGTCTGGTTTTAATATACACATAGAGTAAAAGAGTATAAAACTTTGATGGATCTGTGATATTTACAGGTTTCATTGCAATTGTATGAAATTCTAATTTTTACATAAAATAAATTATAAATATGTTCAGCCCTTGAAGAAAAAATACATAACGGTAAACATAAATTTCATAAATTAATCTTGAGATTATTGTATTGAGTTTAAGATTTTGAAAGTTGATGTCGCTAATCAAATGAACAGACAATGAAAGTACTAACCTTAGTTTTGAACCAATCTGGAAAGAGAGTCGCCTGAACAATGAAAACAAACAATTGAAAACTTGGTTAAACTTAATCATTGAAAGGGCAGTTTCAACCAACATCAAGTTATTTTATGACATAAATAGGTGTTAACCAATAGTTTTAATCCATCAAAAGGTTTTAAGAGTTTTACGAAGGTCAGTTGTGTATAAAGATACATGTAACATCAAACAAAATTTGTCCTTTGCATTATCACCCATCATAAAACACTTTCTTACTTTTTAGGGTCGCATAAGTAGCACCTCGTCAGAGTAGAGATCAGAAGTCTCTCTTCGGCGAAGTCCATCTGAACGACGCTAGAGTCGACATCAACAACCAACTCTGACTGGAACTTGAAGAGGCCTGATGGCTAAGAATAGAAATGATGATCAGCGTCATCATCATAGTAATATATCATGATCAGAATGATGGTAGAGATGATGATTGTGAGGACCTTGAGCATAGTGATGACGGGAATAACGACAAGGATCAAGATCGTGATCTAAATCATTATAATGGTGGATGGTGATGATGATGATGATGACGATGATGACAAGGGACATCACACATCTTTGTCGCATTGCCAATGTGAGGATCTCCATAGCATTAGTGATCACAATATTCAAATGCTCATAACTTTCTCATTATTTGTCCAATATTTCTCAAACTTTCGTTGATCTATTTCTTCGATTTTTGTTTTCACACAAGCTATGTTGTTCCAAAGGTTTCATTCTCCTTTAAGGATAAAGTGTCGTACTGGTAACAACAGAAAAGAAAACTTACACAGAATTATAAAAACTATAAATAAGTGTTCTGCAAAGCCAATCTTCAGGAAAAAATATAAATACAGAGTAATGATCAAATGAAGATCAGCAAAACTACTGAAAAATGCCAGTCCACTTATAGTGTGGTCCCACATGTTGTTTCCTGAATAAGCTACAGCAGGAAAAGCATATGGTAATGAAATGAATATAATTTCAAGCAAGCCTGAATTTGTTTTAAATAAAAGCATTCGGATGTACGATAAACAATTCAGGATTGATTCCAGCCATTTCCTATCGAAATTAGATTTCTATACCTAAATTCAAACTTGGCTTTCACACAATCATAAATATAATCACACTGAAATCAGAATGTTAGGCCTTTTAATCACATTTATACCTATGTATAAATGTGACCCCTCCAAATAATTTTTCTAAAGTCTCATTCATGTGTTAACAGCGACATACCTTACTGCTATCTGTATTTGTGACAGTGATGCGCCCTCTGTCATCTCCGGAGAATAGTCTCAGCCCCGCCCCATCCCAGCAGAGACTGGTGATTGTGTGATTACGATGGGTCTGTGTAGCGACCAGTCTCTCTGCCTTCTGCCTTGAGGAAATGTTCAGCTGCCATGCGATGACCGCTCCTCCACTTTTCACAAGGAAAAGTGTTGAATTCGACAAAATATTCAAAAAGTAACAGGTAAAGTTTAAGAACAGGACTGAATAGTGAATGCTGACAACAAAATTAAATAGGGCAATTCCATAAAATACTGTATTTACATCCGACCCCCTATATGTGGGACCTTCACAAAATATTCTGTCTCTGCTTTCTTGTTCTTTTGACAGTCTGTGATGTTGTCAAAGGACCATGACTTGGTCAGTTTATGAAATTAATCAAGACTTGAGAAAAACAGGGGAGGGGATCGGACATTCAAAAAGGTTGATCATATTATGGAATTGCCCAGTAGTAGTAGTAGTAGTAGTAGTAGTAGTAGTAGTAGTAGTAGTAGTAGTAGTAGTAGTAGTAGTAGTAGTAGTAGTAGTAGTAGTAGTAGTAGTAGTAGTAGTAGTAGTAGTAGTAGTAGTAGTAGTAGTAGTAGTAGTAGTAGCAGTAGTAGCAGCAGCAGCAGCAGTAGGGCAACTCCATACTGTATGTACATCCGACCCCCTATGTAAGTGAGACCTTCATGAGATTTCCTGTTCCTGATTTCTTCGGTTACAGATAAATACCAGTTGTGTTAACGATCTCAAAATGAGTTCAAACAGAATCAAACAGAACTACCCCACAAGGGTTTGTATTCATAAATGAAAAATATGTGCCAATTAGCTATGGAAGAAAATGCGTAATTGCTGAGAAATGAGAAAAATAAGCATGGAATCCCATCAATGTCGGGTATTTTTTCGTAATAATACACTGTCCCACGTGAGCTTTTTGGGTTAGTGATCATCAGAATTATTGGTTTTGAGCTAAGATTTCACGATTTCATTAATATACCAGATCTAGATATATGATAATATGGTGGCAATTAACCTTGATTTTAAAGACTTTCTCATGAAATACATGTAATTGTTTGCTGCAGCTACTATCTTTTACCTCCCAAAACTCTGCATTATGCTCTATGGAAATTGTGAAAATCAAGGGTCTGGGCCTGCAGACTAATTAAGCACCTGCAAATCACATGTAAAGTAACACCATAATGAGATTCCAATTGTTATTTCCATCAAAACCTAATGTTTATTACCTTGTTGCCAAGCCGATCACTTTTTCATTTGGAGAGAAAAGAGCTTTTGTGAGTCCTTCCTGTGAAGACAAATAATATATTACTAACAATAACAATAATATGAGACATTTACAGTGTATATAATAAAATGCATGCAAAATATGGCATAGCCCAGTAGCAGAAGAAAAATGAATAAGAATCAATTATCCCAGGGGCCACTCAACTAGAGTACGCATGCTTGATCAGAGGATATACAAACCCTCCTAAACAAGTTTAATCCATTGGTCAAATCTTTACCCTATTCAAGTATTTTCATGTGCATTTTTGACAATTTCGACCCCTTAACACGTACAGGTATAATCCGTAAAAATATACGTTGTTATATACATATCCATTTTGGCCTTTCATAACACCCTAAATGAGTCACGCGCGTTATGTGCCATGATCAGCAAAAATTACCTTTGACACTATTATTTGGTGGTGCATGTGCACTGCAATATACATGTAGTTTAGTTCCCCCCCCCCCCAGTCAATAACAATGTTGATGGATTTTACCTTCAAAATGTTTCTCTCATTTCTGTGCATTTATAAAACACATCAGGGGGAATTTCCCTTTTTAAACAAACATTACACATTTTATATTACCCCGGCTAAGCTAGACTACCGATGTTTACACATGGTTTGCATGTGACTAGAACTTCACATAACCACAATTACATGTAATATAAATTCAATCATGTGATTCTACATACCAAAGTTGACCTTGTTGTATAAGAGAGCAAGTTCATATTAGTCTCTGCAGCACAGACTCAAATCTGACACTTTAGACGATATAATTTCCTTCAGCAAGGAATTCATCCACAGTGTGCTGCACTCAACCCAGGTGAGGTAAATGGGTACTGGCAGGAAGTAATTCCTCAAAAAGCTGTGTGCACCTGAATAGGTAGACTAGCTTAGCCAGGTAATAATAATAGCAGGGCCCGCTGGGAGAACAGTTTTCGGAACTGAAGTGGCTACCATGGAAAAATATACTTTTATTATTATTATTACTATTATATAAAAATTTAAAGACGGGCAATGTGTGAAATTTTAATCAGGGAACTGCTCTTCAGTGACAAGTCACCAGGCGTTGTATATGAGGATAGGCTGTGATTCAGGCATGAGACCCTGAAATGCCTGGTATTACCAGGGGCCGTGGAACGGTTTTCAAAGTGCGGGGGCTGAGTCAAAAGTGCGGGGGGGGGGCTGACCATGCAAAAAAAATCACAATCATATGGTCATTTTTACGTTTTTGTACACGGTTTTAGAAAAAGTGGGGGCTGAAGCCCCCTCAACCCCCCCCCCCCTGCTTCCGCTGCCCGTTACCCCCGATCTGGCAAAGTTGAATAGTTAGATCACATCATCATGTCACTTGACTTGGTTAAATAGTCTTAACTTCATACCTTGTTACCAATCTGCATCAAGTATTTGAGTGTATCCCTCTGGAAGATATAGAGACCGCCATGTGATGATCCCAGTGCTATGTACTGACGACAGCAAGTAATACATGTGTACTGAAAATAATAATAGGTGAGTAAATGACTGCAAATTTGTAAAATACCGAACAAAGAAATCCAAGTAAATTAACCAAAAACATATAAGTAAACATTCAAATAACTCTTCAATGTGACATATAAATCTAAATTCCTAACAACCAGTGGCGGATCCAGGATTTTTCGAAGGGGGGGGCACATTTTCCCAAGGAAAAATTCAAGAAGGAAAAAAAAGGGTTTTAACCAAAAGGGTATTTCGTCCAAGAAAAATTTGACAAGCGAAAGTTTTTTTTCATGTTTTAAAAAGCATTTTTACATTACAAAATCTAATTGCGCCTCTCAAAAAGGGAGTACGGACCAGCTCCCCCCCCCCCCCTTTCTGGATATGCCAGCGCCTAACATCATACCAAGCAGAAAAAGGGAAAACAGTTGAGAGCCTTGTAAATAACTATAGATTTTTCAGACATTCCCAAAGGCTCTCAACATTACTACAAGCTGGTAAGAAGCTGGTTTGGGGGTATTTTCGAATGTGTGAAAAAAAATGGCATCTACGTCCGCTTTGTTGGGTGGTCTTATTTGAGAGTGGGCGAAGGAGATAGGGCAACTCATCCGGGGAAAAAATTACATGGGGGCTTGGAGCAATTTGCCCCAAAAATGGTAAAACGAGCCCTGGAAAATCCCAAGTCACTGCAACATTAAACGCTTGTCCAATGTTGCAGATTAAGGCAGTAGGATGTGAGAAGTAGCCACCAAAAATTACAAGTTTTTGTATGCAACGTTTACATGATTCCTTTGAAATTTCATCATGACTTGAGGAGTCCACACTTCTTCTTCTTCTTCTTTCAGTCTGGTCAGTCCGCCACTGGTGTACATGTATTGTGCTTGTCAAGTGCTGAGTGTACCGTGCAAGTAAACACTTCTACAATGGACTCTATGAGAAGCTAAAAAACCAGACTGAAGCTCAACAAAGCTTGACACACTGCACTTTCAGCTAAAAAGCTCCAATGAGGTGCAGATGACAGTGACAGACGGTAATGAATTCCACAGCCTGATGTTTGAAGAAATCCTGTCCTCGCATAGGGAGCCTGGAGTTTATGTAGATTTCCACTCCATGTCTACATTCAACACAAGTCCACCCCAACAAAAAGTTGATTTGAATAAAAAGAGAAAAATCCAACAAGCATAACACTGAAAATTTCATCAAAATCGGAATTTGTAAAAAGAAAGAAAGAAAGTTATGACATTTTAAAGTTTCGCTTAATTTCAGATAACCGTTATATGCACATCCTGATGGGTATGCAAATGAGGAGACTGATGACGTCATCCACTATTTCTTTTGTATTTTGCTATATGAAATATGAAATATTCTAATTGTCTGCTCATTGTCAAGTGATACAACAATTAAATCCTCCCTGAACATGTGGAATTAGCATTAATACTATATGATTCAGTCAAGTTGGTCCTTATTGTCAAATCTATAAAGAATTAAATATTGTATATAATTCAAACAATAAAAAACAAAAGAAATAGCGAGAAATGGACATCGACTGAGTCACCAAGTTGTGCATATCCCTGCCTTGTGCAATTGTGAAAAATAAGCGAAACTTTAAAATGTCATAACTTTCTTATTTTACATCCGATTTTGATGAAATTTTCAGCACTATGCTAGTTTGATTTTTCTCTATTTATTCAAGTCAGCATTTTCCTGGGGTACACTTGACCTTAATAGGCTTTATCAATGGGTAGGGGAAGGCGGGGTAAGTTCAGCATAGGGGCAAGTTGAGCCACCAGCCCCAGGCCAATAATGAATTACAGGTAGTCAGACATTGCGGTGGTGTCATGTATTGATGACCCATAGCATAACCCCTAACCCCACCACATTGTTTTCAAATTTGAAACAAAAAGTAGTTTTTTAGAGGGAAAAACATGAATTTCAGCCAAAAAAGTAAAAAAAAGTGCGAAATAGATAAGTGCTTTATAAACACACGCGTCTTTAAATATAATAAAGACATGATAACAACATTATTAGTCCAGGTATGGATCTTCATTCTTGTCAGTCTTTTATATGATGGATGCATAATAAATGTGTGGATACAAAATTATCGCACTAAGTTCGGACTGGGGTAAGTTGAGCCAAACAGCATGGGGCAAGTTGAGCCATGGTAATTCCTATGGTAATGTATCTTAAAAAACAAACCATACAAATCGATTGAAATGCTGGCTGAAAGGAGCAAATTTACATGACTGCTCTTTTCATTAAGGATGATATTATTTATAGAGAATTAGCAAGTGAAAAGACTTTAAATAAAAGATTGACATGCTGGTTCTCCCCTCATACACTTTGTACATAGTTTTTGTGGCTCAACTTACCCCAGAAGGTGGCTCAAACTTACCCCATATATGGGGCAAGTTGAGCCATTTGACATCGTTTTTTTCAAAGGTCACGATGACTTTCAGTGTGGGGATAGAAAGTTATACATGTACATGTATATAGGTGGAATTGGAAAATATTTCAGAAGAATTAAATTTTAAGGCAAGGTACTTATTTCGACAAGATTATTAATCATATAAATTCTAACATGCAAAAAGCAAAACCTGTCACAACTTACCCCGCCTTCCCCTACTCACCAGGGGTAAAAAAATTAATTGTAAATATTTCTCGGCTACATTTTCACCAGCTTAACTTGGCTACACTATAATACAGGGAATACAGAACCGTCTGTGAGTTTCAAGGGCTTTTTTTTTAGATTTTCAGGGCTTTGCGGGCATTTTCGGGTACAAAATTTGCCTTGGGTCCCCATATGACAATTTCCGTGCACTCACCTTTAACCTCTTTGACCCTTGGACAGGAAGTAAGAGGTCGTCATGTGACCTCAGATCGGTGAAGATGTGTGAGGTCCTGTCGTCTTCCGATGTACGAACACTAGCACGCACAGGGCTATCCATAGTCAGTTGACTTCAATGCACAGTCAGGCAGAAGTAGATGCACTAAATCTAGATAAATTCAACACAATATTATGAAGAAAAAAATATTTATAAAGAATCATGACTACAATGTATTAGGGTGTTGCAATGCAAGAAACTTGGAATTAAAGGGATGGTCCGGGCTGAAAATATGATAGAGTAGAATTCACTTAGCAATATGCCAAAAATTTAATCAAAATCGGATTACAAATAATAAAGTTATGAAGTTTAAAGTTAAGCAATATTTTGTAAAAGCAGTCGTCATGAATATTCATTAGATGGGCTGATGTCACATCTCAACTTTCTGTTTTCTTATGTTATTACATAAAATCATAATTTTTTCATAATTTCATACTTGTGTGAATAATATGTCTCCCTTATAATGAGACAAGTTGCAGCAATAAATATCTAATGCACTATTCAGTTGTCAATCCATTTTTTATAGTTCTTGGAGGAAATAATTGGAATAAACCTCATTTCATATAATAAAATACAAAAGAACAAGTGGAGATGTGACATCATCAGTCCACCTAATGAATATTCATGACAACTGATTTCCCAAAATATATCTAAAATTTAAAATTCAATAACTTTGTTATTTGTTATCCGATTTTGATTAAATTTTTGGCATTTTGCTCAGTGAATTCTACTCTATATATTAAGCTATACGGTCGCATTTCATAAGTTGGGTATGCAAAAAGGGTGGCGTATGAACAATTTTCCACACGGTGCCATGGATAAATTGTTGCTACATCACAGTATCTTGACCAAATTTATTGAGTAATATCTCATTTTGAAGCCAGAACTATAGGCTAAATATATTACTATGAATTAGATCAGTACAATATCAGGAACAGAAACTATAGCACATTAAGTTTGAAGAAACAGGGGTGGATGCGGAGCCGGTGGATGCGGTAAATGATAAAATATTAATTAAACCTAATTAACAACTTACTATAATATGTAATATGACTGTTATCATATTTCTGGACGTTTTAAAGCAGGGAACAACTAAATGTCATAAAACTTTGACAATTTTGAAAATATGCAGCAATGGAATACATGTGTATGTCAGCTCTGATCTGCAACCTAATCAATTAGTAAACCGGAGAGATTTGGTTAATTATCTAATTTGTAATCTTAATTTTTAGTACAAATGTTGTGTATCATTGCAACAAACATTTCTACCCATGATGTTGTCATTTTGCCAAGCATATAAATACAGTGACAGGTATTTTGGGGGCAAAAATGTGAAATTAAATACTGTTAATTAATTAGTATAATTAATATGCATAAAACAATAGATAATTATTTGATTTTTGGTACAGATATAATTATTGATGTTTCAAGATTACAACTGCAATTTACTAGGGTGATCCAATGTTACATTAACTTTTGACACCATTTTATGTGCAGCAGGTCCAAATTGAGAAAAACACATTTCAAAATTCACATTTACATTGACGTCTATGTAATAATTAGCTGTTAATTAGTCATTTTAAGGAAAAATAAAGGTATTTGAGACTTAAAACTTTTCCATTATTTAGAGAATGGTAATAGCTATAACATATAAAAAAATAAAAATTTTGACCATTTTTACCCTGTTCGCGAAATTGGACCACCTTGACATACCTTTATACCTTATACCGCATCTACTGGAAAAATACAGTTGTGTCTGCAGTCAAAATTCCAGGTCTATCTTGTACTGTACGTTGTCTTCCTAGCTTGGATAAATCGCTATCTGTGCTATTTGTCCTTTGCTGTGCCAATGCAGTGACTAGTACTATTCCCATGCATGAGCATAATGCCATGCAGACCAAAACTTGTCTAGTTTTGTTTTGAAGTGATTGACTGTTGATGCTGTGACTACTTCAGCAGGCAAAGAATTCCAGTCGCTCACCACTCTAACACTGAAGGTGTTTTGCCTCACACTCAACCTACTCCTTTTCAGAAAAAGCTTGAAAGGATGACCACGGGTTGCTTGAGTGGAAGCTGATGTGAAGAACAGGTCTCTATTCACATCATCAATGCCGTGGATTATCTTATAGACTTGAATCATGTCACCTCTTCGTAGTCTGTACTTGATGGAAGGTAATTTCATTGCACGTAGCCTTCTGCCATAGTCCATTTCCTTCAGGGTTGGTACTAGCTTGGTTGCTCGTCGCTGGACTTTCTCAATAGCCTTCAGGTCAGAGGTATATCTTGGGTACCATATCCCATTTGCATATTCCAGAATTGGTCTCACAAGTGACTTGTATAACCTCTTGATGTTGTCTTTGTCTCTATGCACAAAGGTTCGTCGAATCGTAGCAAGCACACGGTTTGCTTTCAAGACTGCACTGGCTACTTGGGAGTGGAATTTCAGTTGAGAGTCCATGATGACTCCCAAGTCTCTTTCCTCTGAAACTTCCTCCAGCATATCTCCATCTAGATGATACTGATGATGGGAATTTTGATGACCAAGATGGAGGTATCTGCACTTTGCTGTATTGAACTGAAGCTGCCACTTCTTGGACCACTTAGCTAAGTTGTCTAAGTCAGCTTGCAGCCTGTCACAGTCCTCCTCCATTCTGATCTCTCTGAACAGTTTGGTGTCATCAGCGTATATCTTTACGATACTACTTACTACCTCAGGCAGATCGTTGATGAACACAACAAAGACCATCGGTCCGAGAACACTACCTTGAGGCACGCCACTTCTAACAGGTAACCATTGTGATGATTTTCCATTGATGACAACTCTCTGCCTGCGGTGAGTCAAGAAACTATAAAGCCATTTCTCCAGACTACCTGCTATACCATAAGATCTTAGCTTGCTCATTAGTCGTTCATGTGGCACAGAGTCGAAAGCCTTACAAAAGTCAAGGTAGATGGCATCGATTTCACATCCTTTATCAAGAGAGGCAGTCCACAATTCCATGACCTCTAGCAGTTGCGTAATACAAGACCTTCCTGGAAGAAATCCATGTTGTGCATCACACAATAAATCATTCTGAATTAGTTGCTTGAGGATGGCGTCACGCACAACAGATTCCATCACCTTGCCGATAACTGAGGTCAGGCTTATTGGTCTGTAGTTTTCCACTGCATCCTTCTTTCCTTTCTTGTGAATAGGTGTGATGTTAGCATCTTTCCATGATTGTGGAAGACATCCTTCTTTCAAGGACTTTCTGAAGATAAGCGCAAGAGGTATGCAAATCGTTCCAGCAGTTTCTTTGAGAACTCTGGGGTGAAATCCATCAGGCCCAGATGATTTTGAACACTTCAGTAATTTCAGTTTGTTCTTCACAGTACTTCTGGTAATGTCCAAATCGGTTAAGAGATTACCTTTGTGTCTGTCTACCAAAGTTGGGATCTGCTGCACATTTTCATCTGTAAATACACTGTTGAAAAAAAGGTTAAAGAGTTCAGCTTTGTCCTCATCCTTCTCAGCAGTGATTCCGTCTTGATTTTTCATGACCCCAAAATTAGCTCTGCATTTTCGTGAGCTATTTGCATGCGACCATACATACTTTCAGCCTGGACCACCCCTTTAATTGCAAGACAATTTTACGGGTAGGCTAGGGAGGAAACATTGAGTGACCGAATGGTTCGAATGGCTTGCCGCCGATCGCTATTCGATTAGTAAAATTCACACTGTTCGAATATTCAGCACATCCCAGTTAGACACTTGGGATCACTCGAATACTCAAAAAATAGTAACAAAATGACAAGATAACGATGATAATATTTGTATTTAAATTTAAAAATGATGTTATTGAGGTAAATGTAATTTGTCAATGAGTGGAGCACGTCTGGTAGTCTCACCAGCATTGCACGATTCAACATAGCAGCAGTGGTGACTTTGAAAACTACTTTAATATAATTATTCACAAAAAAATACCATTCATATCATGATACAATACTATGATCATTGACTTGAAATTTAACCTTTGATCAAGTGGCCTCAGACTTGTCAGTGATACTTCATTACCCCTATATTTTATTTCCATATTTCTTAAACTATAGGCATATCCATAAACTTTGAAAGTTATAAACAACAATTTAATAATTACCTCAAAAATGGCCAAAGTTCATTGACCTTAAATGTTCTTTGACCTTGGCCATGTGAACTGAAACACACACAGGATGTTCTGTGATACTTGATTACTCTTATTCTTAAGTCCAATGTTTTGAACTAATACAATACATTACACTTTCAGAGAGTTATGATGGTACAAATACCTCCAACATGCCCCAGTTACAGGTTCAAATGATAACATTTTTTTACAGATATTTCAAATGAAAATATTGGTTTAGGAAAGATTTTTCATTGGAACAATAACCTAAAAGTTTATCTCATTCATTTCATAAAGTTTCTTGACATAATTGGACATGTCACAATTTAGATCAAAAGCTTCGGTCTCTGTAATTTGGTTGTTCAGCTTAACTCCGTTGGCTTCACTCACCAAAACAAATACAGAGACCAAAGTTCTAGCGCGATCTGTATGGGGGACTCAATGGCCATAATTCGGATAAAACAGAGAAGTGAAGTTGCGCGACAGCCGAGGTAAGTCACTGTTTTTGTTCCTTTTAACTTGATTTTCCCCGTTTTGGGGGCGATTAATGCCAAGAGGGCCCTATTATACTTTATAGTATTAATTTGCATGTAGTTCGCATTGATTTTCAAAAGTTTGATTCAATAAACACAAAAACTGAAGAGCCCTGATGGGGGTATTTTACATTGAAAGTCCCCTAATGGTGGCTGCACTATAGCGAGCCATCTGTGTACAAGGAAAATTAAAATTTTTAAAAAATTAAAGAACTCCTCGAAACAAACGTGTCTCTTACTGTCTAACTTTTTAGTCACGAGTATGACAATTCGACACGTTAATTTCAAAAGACAAAATGCAATAAAGTCATGTTTGATGCAGAAGTTCAAACTTTGTTTTATTTCAAATTACTCATGTGAAAAAAAAAACCCGCGAGCCTTCACCTTGTTGTTGGTTCAGGATCGATGATGTTTTTGTTGAGCTCGCTCCTCACTCATCCATGTTCAGCCGCCGAAGCCGGGCGGTCCCGCTACCTTACTTCGCGATGCTCACGCGCAGAAGCTTCCCGGGGAAATGCTGCACTCTTCTGTAGGCGTAGCCGTAGTCTAGCTCAGTTCGGGCTCAAAGTCACCAACGAACGGGCAGCCTCAAATCGAATCGGAGCACTCATTTCAATCAAGAAACTGAACGGTACATGCAGTGAGAATGCATTCTAATTATTTACTGATACCGTACCGGTACTTACAACTGCATTGTCAGCTTCATCTTTTAGTTGTAGTCAATCCCGTGAATGACGAAAAAGTTTCATCACTCACAGTCACAGTCACACTTAGTTTAGCCATCCATCAACATTTACTAGATATCTAGACCCCACCCCTCTGTCACCTGATGATGACCCAGCTACCACCCCCGGGTAGGGACCACTCCCCCCCCCCCTTCCAGGCAAACAGCACCCCATCCCACCGCCCGGTATGACAATATTTTGAGAGGATGTGGGTGAGAACGCAGTGGGTGGGTGTGTCTCAGGTGTGTCTGTACCACTACCTGTTACTGAGACTTTGCTGGTATAGGCCTATAGGAATGCCATGATTCTTTTCAGCATTATTTTGGCAGAAACTATCATTATTATTTAATGATAACAATTTTAAATCACTTCTAGTCATATCTTAATCTATTTCCCCCCCCCCCTTTCTCCTTTCTCTTTTATCACCGAAAGGCGATTTGAATAAAAGGAGGAAAATCCAACAAGCATCTAAAGCTTTAATCAAATATGTAAAACAATATTAAGTCATTCACTCATTAATATTTCACCAATTTAATAGTTATGCTCTTCCTGATCGTAATGAGAGGATTGATATGACGTCCCCCGCTCGCAGGGGCCGTGGAAGCGGGGGATGGGGCTGGTGGGCTTCAGCCTCCCCCCCCCCCCACTTTTTTTTCAAAAACCGTGTACAAAAACGTAAAAATGACCATATGATTGTGATTTTTTTGCATGGTACGTCAGCCCCCCCCCCCCTTTAAAAACCGTTCCGTAGTTTCTTTTTTGTTGAAATTTGCATTTTATATTGAAATGTGATTTTTTTTTTTTTTTATCCTCATAACATTTATTCCTGCCTGTACAACCTACAGTCATGTACGTGGATTTTAAACTCCACTGTGCTTCAGTCAAATTGGTCATGTTGTCAAAGTGTAAAAACGGAATACATGTAATGTAATTTCAAACAATATAAAACACAAAAGAAACAGTGAGTGAGGGACATCATCGACTCTCTCATTTGCATGTTACTGATCGAGTTACACTTTTCCGATTTTGATAAAAATTTTCAGTGTTGTCTTGTTTGATTTTTTTCTGTTGATTCAAATAAACTTTTTCTGGGATGGTCGGACTTGACCTTTAAATACAGAGATTTTTTTAAAAAGTTCTGAGACTCAATATAGGATTCGTTTCTATCATAGGCCTACATCGACCTGTATAGCAATGAAATAGAAGTTACACTCGATCTCCTTATAAACAAATGCAAAGTCCCAATACAAAATATTTACAAAATTGAGGAATAAAGAAAGTATTCTCAGAGACTATAAGAACTTAAAAAAAGATGTGGATATGAACATGAGAGCCAAAAGTATAAAGGCATATATATGGTTAAATCATGGAACCTTCCTATAGGGTCCATGGTCAAATCAAGGGCTTCTATATCTTAGAAAATATCGAAGTTGACAAGAAATATTTTTTAAAAAGTCCACCCCAGAAAAAAATGTTAGTTTGAATAAAAAGAGTGAAATGCAACAAGCACAACACTGACAATTTCATCAAAATTGGATGTGAAATAAGAAAGTTATTTCACTAAAGTTTATATTTCACAAGAGAGTTATATGCACAACTCGTGACACACAAATTAAATGAGAGAGTCGATGATGTCCTTCACTCACTACTTCTTTTTTTTAATTGTTTGAAATACATATTACAATTTTTCAGATTTGACAATAAGAACAAACTTGACTGAACCATAAAACGTTAAATGAGTGGTAATTCCACATGCTCAGGGAGGGGTAAAGCTTTGTTTCACAGGACAATGGGGAGAAAATTAGAATATTTCATTATTATAATAAAATTTAAAAAAAAGTAGTGAGCATATGACGTCATCAGTACCTTCATTTGCATACCGACCAGGATGTGCTTATATGTTTTGCGAAATAAGGCAAAACTTAAAAATGTCATATCTTAATTTTTTCTGATTTGATTTTGATAATATCCCAGTAGGATTTTTTTTTTCTTTTTTATTCAAATAAACGTTTTGTTGGGGTGTATCTTTTTTTTATAGTACATGGCGAATATTGAGTGGAACCTTACGTGAAAGAGCAAATGCTGAATAATAATAATCAAAATTTTCTTTTAAAAAGGTACCAATAATAACCAGGATTTCTACGGGGCGGTGGGGGCAGCGGGTTTTCTGAATGATAAAACGTGGACCTTCTGATCCAGGTTTTGCCATTAGGGAAGCGGAAATATTTTCATCCATAATCTTCCCGATCGGGGTGGCGGAACCGGGTCAGGGGGGGGATTCCCCGTAGTAAAAAAAAATCCTTTTTTCATAAAGGAAAGTGTTTTTTTTTTCAAAATGAAATACCCTTTTTGGAGTAAAACATGTATAGAAAATCACAAAAATTTTGGCTTGTGCTTAGTGCATCAGTTATTTTTAGTAATAGATACTCATTGTAGGGCCTTAGTCTTGGTTAAAAGATGCTGATCAGAAGTCCAGTTTTCAGGTTGGAATATCTTAAAGCTTGCGTTTTGCCCGCGCATCATACTCATTCTGTTCTTTGTTACAAGTGCTTAGAATGTCCAGTATTCAGGTAACTTGGAAAAATATCACAAATTTTCAGCTTGCGCTTCGCGCCCGCATTATGTATCGTATTCATCAGTCACTAAATGCTGTACTTATCAGGTTTCTTTTCTGGTTAGTATTTCAGCTCGCGCCAATTCTTCAGTTTGATACGCATCTCTTTCATGATAACGGGGAAAAAATGGTCAAAATGTTTAATTTTCATGCCTATTACATTAAATGTCCACAACAGTTTGAGCTCGCGATTCGCGCATGCAGCATCTCGCAGGGATGTCCTTCAATTAGCGCCATAATTAACCAAAAAGCGAAATTCAAAACTCAGATTTGAAAATTTTCCATACCGTTCGCTCGCGGAAAAGATAAGCCAAATATATTTAAGGCCTATATCTTATCAATGAAAAGACACTTCATGCTTTGCTCAACTTAATTACTACAAAACTCACAACTACTTCACGCAGATGATAATATCACGGTGAAAATATCCGTTTGCATTATAAGTGCCCTTAAAAAAACGAAATTACGTTCCGCCGCCTCTGCCGGCAGCTAAAAGCTAAATAAAGACTGAATTTCTTAATGTAAGCCTATAGGCCTATAAATTTTAATCTATTCTATAATAAGGTAACTTTTAAATATACATAAATAATGAGAGCACGAGCTCGATTGTTTTATATCATAAAATTTAACCACTTTTTTTTACGTCCGATCAAAAATTCTTCGATCTACATGTGATTGTAATTTTTTCCGGTTGGATTCTTTTTGAGTGCCTATATATTTCGAATCCGTCTCCGGACTTCCAAGGTAATGTCACGGGCACTAGTCATAAATTTGATTTCATGAAATCATAAAATAATTGAAATAACATTCATTTTCTTCCAATCATTTCCAAACACTTTACAAAAATGTAGGATATATCAATAGCCTAAGTAATGATGAGCCCCAAACATGGTGGGACCATGATGACGTACAGGGCAACATTTTCCAAAACGAAACTTTCTGATTACAAAAATCGAATATCGTGATAAATGTTTGATATTCTGATATTTAAAAAAAACTATCAAATTTCACTATTTTCCCTTCCCTTTTCTTTCTTTTGTTTTCTCTAAGTTTTTAATTTTTTTTTTTGGGGGGAGGGCATATGAAACCAAGCCCTCTGCCCAATCTGTACATTCCGGTGGGATATACATATAAGTATTTTGCTTCATGAAAACTCAGGGAGAAGCCAATGACAAAAGGAAAAGGACCTGGTGATGGCTTCGTCTAAACATACAAAAATTAAATTGATTGATTACATCCTATACCACATGTGGGGATCGAGCGTGCGATGTGAGCACTGATGGGTATTTAAGGGGATGATCGACAGACACATATTTTGATCTCTATGATCGAGGCTTTTTTATTTTTTATTTTAGGGAGGGGGGGGGGGTCGGGTGGGGGGTCAGTACATGGGTTATGCAGGGGCGTCGATCCATTTTTCAGATGGGGGGGGGGCAAAATCATTAACGTTCCAAAGGCGCTCTACAAAACACCCAGCCACACACACACACATAAAAATTATACTATATATATGAGACACAGACATGTATCTCACCAACAAATTAATGCGAGCGCGAAGCGCGAGCTGATTTTTTTTATAGGATACTGACAGGAAAAGCGTGCCTGTTTAGGACTGTTTGTAGTAACTCATTAGAAGGATACATATCTCACTACATAGATAGTACGAGTGCCGAGAGTGAGCTGAAATTTCATTATATTTTTACCTGAAAACTTGATATTCTAAGTATTTTTGGTACCAATTAAAGATTAAGATTTGTATCTAAAAGAAGAATAGATGCGAGAGCGAAGCGCGAGCTGTAACTTTTAATTTTTTGATCGGAAAAAATGACAGTTTAATGGACGTTTTTGATAAAGAACAAGATATATATCCAAGAAAAGATGATTGCAAATTGAAGGAGTTCTTTTGAGACTTAGAACTGAAAACGGGACATTACATTCACCTATTTAATCATGAAAAGTATAGTTTTTTGCAACAGAAATGATGCGAGCGCGAAGCGCGAGCTGAAAATTTTTATATTCCATTCTGAAAAGCGGTCATTTTGAGCATGATTTTAAATAAAGAACGAGTTGTGTATCTCATTCTCGCTTGCTGAACATTACAATCTTGTTTTTTTATGCATATCCGGAATTATTGGGGGGCAAAATGATATGTTTGCCCCCCCCCTATATTTTCATTGGTGGGGCGATCACCCCCCTGCCCCCCAGGATCGACGCCTCTGGGGTTATGAGTCAAATTAAATTATATGGGGCCAGACATATGGTGTAGAGGGCAAACATTACTATTTGGAAAATCCTGGATCCGCCCCTGCATGTACTAAATTAGATCAATAATGCAAGGAGAGTAACAACCTAAAAACAAGCAACTAAGTCTTTGAAAGATGACTTAGTCAGAGTGGCGGGGGGAGGGGGGGGGTGGCTTTACTTGTCTAGACGATGACAAGCCCCCGCCCTCGCCTCACTGTGAGTCGATAAGAATGTTCTACTATCTTCAAGTAATAGCATCGTCCCATGCATAACAAATCAAAGGTGGAAATAGTGTACCAGTCTCAGTGCCGAATGTATGATGGGATACATGTAAATGGTGAAAATGGCGACTCTCTGTGCGATCTAACATATCTCAGCTTTATTACCTTAACAATGGAATCAAATTGAATTTCATCGTTTGGAGATGGGTAATTATGAGCTTACATTATTCATTTCGGGAATATGGTAAATTTAAAGAATCTATGCTCTATTAATCAATATTATATCTTGACGTTCCTTGTGTTAGCGCGAGCCTGACGCCGGGCCGAGCGCGAACAGAGTACAGACCGGTCAGACGCCGGACGAATTCCGGTTTGACTTTCAATGAAGGGCCAGGGGGTAGGGGGACGGGATGTGCATGGCCATGGCATTGGGCCTGTCTTAGAACCTACAAAAATAATTTGTGATCAAATGTAAACATGATAAATTTCTTTTAAAATAATTGCACTAGAAATTTTGGGCCAAATTTTGTTGATTATGTTCCTTACAAAAATTACAAAAATCTCTGAACATGTTGAAGTTTGAATTAAAAATTTGAGAGATAAAAAAATCTCTTGCCCATCTGTGTGTGTGTTGACTTTTGGAATTGATCCAATTATAACAAATCCTCGTTCTCGATAAGTCCTTTTTGTCTTTGAATAGGAATATGAAAAAGGGAGGAAAATAATTTATTAAAAAAAATGTGAAGTACTGAAGAAGAGCACAAATTGGAAGAGGCTGATGATGTTCAGATGTTGAAGAAAGGAGCAGGATCAAGAAGTAGATGAGGAGGACGAAGTTGAGAAGGAAAAACAAGAAAAAGACAAAATGTATATCGTATACTAATTAATTAACTCCTGTTTCGGTACCACGGGTGATGGTTTGTTTAGGCCTACCTGTAAGTTGGACAAGATGTGGGGGGCATTTCACAAAGACGTAAGTATGACTTAGAGTCGCACTTCAATGTCTAGTTGGGCGCGGTATCAAAGTATGGCCGCATTGGTCAGATCATGCCAACAGGATGCGCACTACTGCATATTGGTCAGTAAGTTTGTGCATTGCATATCATGTATGCGTTGGCATTTAAGTGCGACTTAAGTCGTACTTAAACCTTTGTGAAACACCCTCCTGGTCTGCATGGCATGATGTTCATGCATTGGAATAGGCCTAGTGCCTTTTCGTTACATTGGTACAGCACATAGCACAAGTAGCACAGTCTCAGTTTCGAATTTATCCTAGATAGGAAGACAACAAGATAGACCTGGAAACTTTACAGGAACAACAGTAGTTTTCCAATAGATGCCGTAGAAAGGCATAGATCTATAGGGAAATGGGTGGCTGCCTCACCCTCTTTGATTACTGCTAACCACTGCTGCTTCCACTTTTGATGAGAAAAGGAAAACTTGTGAATGAAAATTAACTTAGTGCGGAAGATATTGATCATCGTGGTAGTATAGAATCAATAAAGAAAATAATCTATTGTCTCATGATGTGGTAAACTGAAATTAACTTCTTCTGAATATACAGTAATCATCTTACCATTTTCTTGAAAGATGTGATTTAAAATACAAAAAAGATTATTCCAGGCATAGTTAACTTCGTCACTTCATCAGCTGGTGGGTGTTTCATAAAGCTGTTCGTAAGTTAAGAGCGCCTTTAAGAACGACTGGTGATCCTTTCTTGCGGTGAGTGGCATATTGAATTGGGGATGGTTTAGCATGTAAGAAAGGATCACCAGTCATTCTTAAAGGTGCTCTTGATTTACCAACAGCTTTATAAAATGGTCACCTGGAAGATGAGTTATTATTTTTTGTCCTTATTTATCTCTTTCTAGAATTGTAAGGAATGGCGGATAACTTGAGAGGAGGTGGTCCCTTTGCCTTGTGTTCCCTTCATTCTGCTGCAGTTGAAATACATGCTAATTTAGATCCTGCATTGGGTGCATACCAGAGACCTATTCTTGCCAGGCATTTAACGTTGGATGCTGCAAAGATGGAAAGTAAGTTATGGCCATCTAATAGCTGTATAGATAGTTTTCTATGATATGATGATGACAAGTTATCAAATCTGACAACTTTCCTGTTAATTGCTTCATGGAATAATCTGTGAGAAAATCTTAGGAATATAACAACATATGAAAAGTTTAGAGACTTTAAAACACATTCATTGTATTGTTAGTTTTGATACATTTTGTTGTGCAAAGTATGTCTATTTCCCTTATAAGTATTCATATTTCCATCCTCTTAACCACTTAGAGGCAATTTGCGAATTTGCGGTATATAATTATATAATTGTTATTATTTTTCATTTAGCATTTTGTAGACAATTAAGAACCCAGTGCTCTCCTCTCCATTCCACTGGTTAAAAGAGCTTTGTAGAGACATGCAATTTTCCCTAATGTATTTTGCACTATACAAAATGTTTCATTGATTATGATGATGATGTTGATGACGATGATGATGATGATGATGTTGATGGTGATGATGGTGATGATGATGATGATGATGATGATGATGGATGATGATAATTATGATGATGATGATGATGATGATGATGATGATGATGGATGATGATAATTATGAGGATGATGGATGATGATGATGATAATGAGGATGATGATGATGATAATGATGATGATGATGGATGATGATGATGATGATGGATGATGATGATGATGATGATGATGATGGATGATGATGATGGATGATGATGGATGATGATGTTGAGAATGATGATGAGCAGCATTTCTGTAGTGCATTTTAACAGTGAAAAACATTCAAAGATGTCAACTCCCATAATAATGATGCTATGTATGAATGTGAACATGTTTGTATCAAAGTTTTAAACCTTACCAACATGCTTTATTGTGCAGTAAAATGAATCTTGATGGTATTTCATGAAGCTCTTTTTAATTTACTCAATGGCTGGAACATTTCCTTGGGTGCTACATGTACGTCAGCTAGCTACATGGGGATCTTTAGCACAAGAAATGGTCATGCATCATTGTTGAATTAAGGTGTACATATAATAGCGGGCCCATTCAGAGAAAAATTTTCGGAACTGAAGTGGCTACCATGGGTAAATAATACCATCATCATTGTCATCAACATCATCATCCATCATCCATCATCATCCATCATCATCACCACCACCATCATCATCACCATCATCATCATTATGATCATCATCATAATCATCATCATCCATCACCATCATCAACATCATCATCATCTTTGTCATCATCCTCATTATCATCTTTGTCATCATCATTATCATCATTATTATTTTCACAAAAAGCTGTATGAAACACCCCCTGGCATCCACACCATTTCCCCATTTGACATAAAGATGTATGTTCTCATTGATGTCTTTTCTATCTTTTCTAGCAAATAATAATCATAATGAGGAGGGGTTGAAGCAACCTATTGGAGACGTTGAGAAATCAATGGAGTTTGATAAACGTAGTGAGGATGACAGTGATGACGAAGAGGTCTGGGAGTCAGTCAGTGAACTTGCCAGTGATGAAGGTTTGTATGGTTACATAAATACAGAAGCAGCTTCTGCTGGATTAGACACAACATTTCAGATTTGCCCCACCATTGTGCACAAAAAATATTGCCCATGAAACCTGACTGGATTAGCCGCTGCTCAGGAAATGCTCTAAGAGCTCAAGATGGACAAAGAAATAAAAAACTTTTTTTTCCAGTTTTATTAGCTTAACTGTTGAATGTCACTAAGCTCAACAAATCTTAGATATTTAACTGGCATAGTATCTCAAATTAGATAGAATTATTTTTGTTTTACATATGTACTCTTTCATTTTTATACACTGTACTTCTTTTTTGCTGTGATGTGGATTTTCACAATTTTCTGGCTCAGTGTCAGTGGGCCAGTGGCTTAGAAGATTTTTTTGTAAAACATAGATGTATTTCTATATAGGACATTGCGTCTTTTTTGTGTCAATAAAGTTGAAATCTAGAGACATTCCTACTCATTTCATTATCAACTGTTTCATTTTGTTTTATTTTATCTATTTCTATTTTTTTTTTCATTCTTGTATCCCTATCATTCCCTCAGAATATGTAACCGATGACGGTGAAGAAGAGGAAGAAGGAGGATTAGGAGAATTTGAGGAGGATGAAGAAGAAGATGATGACGACGATGAAGATGAAGGTAAATTTCTGTTTTTGTCCCGGTGAATGCACGGTCATCAACAGATTGTTTAGCTTTTTAATGAAATTGAATAAATTACTGATTAGATAGATTTGCCCATGTATGAGGTAAAATCTAAATGTTTTGTGGGTGTATAAGTTCAGCTTTAATCACGTGATTCATACATTAAAATAATCTATTCACTTAGGAAAACTGTTTCAACTATTAGCCGATTTTCAACTGGGCCCTGCTTAACATTTATTATTTCCCTTCTCCATTGAGAGCGCCTGACCAGAAGGTCCAATTTTTCAAGTCTTGCAGATTGAACCCACGATCTCCTGTTCATGAGGCGGGCACTCTACTACTGAGCCAACATGCTGGGTAACATGTAGGCCATCATACTTGTTTGTGACCTTGCGTTAAAGCACTGTACATATACATATAGCTCAGGGCAAGGGGTGAAGTGTAACTTCATGTACGGTGGCGTACTTTTGGGAACTACCATAAATTAAGAGGCCAATATATTCAGGCTTTAAAATTCAATCTCTGTGAAATAGATGAAGAGAAGGAGGTCGATGATGAGCAAGACAACAAGGAGGAAGAGTAGATCGAATAAGACAATGTGATGGATGATAGCGCTTTGTGTCATAGTTCAATTCTTTCAATCATTAATCTCTTTGAAATAGATGGAAAAGAGCATGTCGATGATGATGAAGAGGAGCATGTCGATGATGATGAAGAGGAGAGGGAAAGAGACAATGGGATGATGATGGCACTTTATGTCATAGTTAAATATATCAATTAATTCTTTAAATTCGTGAATCTCTTTGAAATCGATGAAGACGAGGATGTCAATGATGAGAACGATGACGACAATGAGGAGGAGATCGAGGAAGATAATGATGCTACTTTATGTTATACATGTAGTTCAATTTATAGTTTACTTCTTTTACTCATGAAATGCTTTGATATAGATGAAGAAGAGGATGATGATGAGGAGGACGATGATGACCAGGAGGAGGAGGAGGTCGAAGAAGGCAATGGGATGGACGATGGCACCGTATCCAGTGGAGATGAGGGAGGAGAGAAGTGTGCCATATGCCTTTGTTCGTTCAACAATCAAGAGGTCGGCTCACCTGAAAGCTGCGATCATACATTCTGCTTTGAGTGCATCTATGAATGGTCAAAGGTGAGTTCTTACCAGGACCCCATCGTACACAGCGATACAAGTAATCCAATCAATCTCAACTCTATGGAAATCCATCAACATCATAATTTTTTTCAATAGGAAAGGTGCACAATGTCCTTTGTAAAGAAACAGAAACATGCTTTTTTTTCCAGGTAATGATGAATATAAAATATACACGTATCTCGAAAACATAGAGAACAAACATGCATGATAGACGTTGACATTGATGGCTTTTCTTAGTTGTGGTTGATCGTTGAAAATTTGGTACTACAAAGATTGATAACTTGAAAACTATGCTTGGTTTGCTAATTTCTCAGAAATTAAATGCCAGAACCCTTTGATACATTTTTTTTTCGTATTTACGCAATAACACTTGGTTGGTCATTTTATTGGATCCTTTACAAACTCATTTTGGATTATTTAGCACAAAGGCATGTATCTTTAATATACAACCCCAGGAATGTGCTGTAATCTGATTGGTCCAAATCAGATCACATGATATTCAGCGAATTGCACTATGGGATCCAATATGCGCTATCCTGCACTCTGACGTCATACCAAATGTACTATGTTGCATTCTGAGGTCATACCATATGCACTATCCTGCACTCTGGTGTCAGAGCGCAGGATAGTGCGACGTCTGAAATTATCTAGAATTTAGATCAAATATAGAATTTGAGACAGCTCAGTAACATTGGGGAGGGGGGGGGGGGTGTTTAAAACAAACAATGCACGCATTCTTGTGCATGGAGGACCTAATTAATGAACTCTGTCCTCGACTCGCCAATGGATATACCATAATCGGTCCTGCGGACCTCGGTGTGGTATATCCATTGGCTCTTCTCGCACATCGTTCATTATTTGGCCCTGCATGCACGCGCTTACGTGCATTATTTGTATATTAATTCTTTTTCTTCAGAATGTGACAACGTGTCCAGTTGACCGAAGTGTGTTCACACTCATCCTAGTTCGAAATACTTTCCATGGGGAGATTGTGAGACAGATGGAAGTCAAAGCTCAAGAAGCCCTGGATGAAGACCAAGATCCAACATACTGCGAGGTATGGTATTGTGTATAGCCTCCGTTTCCCTACTTTCACATTTAATGCAAGGTGTGATTTCTTCAAAAATTGTTTAGTATCGGAGTGTGTAGTATGCACAAGGCTTTATCATTCTTATTTATTTGGCATTTGAAACAGTAGAATGTTGACATTATAAAGTATGACAGAATTACAGAACTAATAAAAGGGATCTCTCGCTGCAGTCCCGAAGTTGTTTTGAAGAAAAAAAAATTCCTGTAACCCATACTCCAAGGTTTCTAGGATAGGCAACGAGGAATGCTGTTGATTACAAATGTGGAGAAAATAAAAAAAAACTTTTACTTTTATGCCAGCACCCACTGGAAAGGGTCAAATGGTGTTTATTGACTACAGTAATTCAGATAACTTCATTTGACCCTGGCAGTCCAGTGGGTGCTAAATCTATACTCTGTTATGTGCATTATGTGTTGTATTACATTGTACCGATTTGATATACTTTTCATTGCCAAAATAAAATAATAATAGTAAAGAAAATAATGAATAATAAAGATAATGAATAATGAAGAACTAGAATAAGAACTCGCTGTTGCAAATTTTCGCCAATAAGTAATTGGCTTTCTCTGGCGAAGGACGAATATGATGAAGGGGAGGCCCGTTTAATGTTTGAGATTGCGCAGATTCTGTGTACCGTGGACTGTTTCCAGTGTGCAAAAGACCGGCTTGGAATCTGAACACGATTGGATGAATGAGAAGAATTTACATCAGTTTGTTATGAATAAGTATTTGTGTTTTTTGTAGGTCTGTGGAGAATGTGATCGAGAGGATCGTCTGCTTCTCTGTGATGAGTGTGATGCTGGATACCATTGTGAATGCCTCACCCCGCCACTCGTTCACATCCCTATTGAAGAATGGTATTGTCCAAATTGTGCAACACCTGACCATGAAGGTGAGTTGATTGGGGTCTTTCATTTTAGATTTGAGGGGGGGTTATATACATCACCAGCAGGGTGAGTTCTAAGGAGACTTCTCACCCCTCCACTTGTTCACATCCCTGTTGAAGAATGGTATTGTCCAAATTGTGCAACACCTGACCATGAAGGTGAGTTGATTGGGGTCTTTCATTTTAGATTTGAGGGGGGGGGGAGGTTATATACATCATCAGCAGGGTGAGTTCTAAGGAGACCTCTCACCCCTCCACTTGTTCACATCCCTTTTGAAGAATGGTATTGTCCAAATTGTGCAACACCTGACCATGAAGGTGAGTTGATTGGGGTCTTTCATTTTAGATTTGAGGGGGGGGGGGTTATATACATCATCAGCAGGGTGAGTTCTAAGGAGACCTCTCACCCCTCCACTTGTTCACATCCCTTTTGAAGAATGGTATTGTCCAAATTGTGCAACACCTGACCATGAAGGTGAGTTGATTTGGATCTTTCATTTTAGATTTGAGGGGGGGGGGGTTATTTACATCATCAGCAGGGTGAGTTCTAAGGAGACTTCTCACCCCTCCACTTGTTCACATCCCTTTTGAAGAATGGTATTGTCCAAATTGTGCAACACCTGACCATGAAGGTGAGTTGATTGGGGTCTTTCATTTTAGATTTGAGGGGGGTATTTAATGTACATCATTAGCAGGGTAAGTTCTAGGGAGACCTCTCACCCCTCCACTTATTCACATCCCTGTTGAAGAATGGTTTTGTCCAAATTGTGCAACACCTGACCACGAATGTGAGTGGATTGAGGTCTTGGGGGGGGGTGTTATTTTTGGGGGGGAGATTCATATGCGTGTGGAATTTGGTGATTCTGAAGTTCGACAAATTTTATATGCCGATGACATGACTTTGTTTGTTAGGAATGAAACATCAATTAAAAGAATACAGGACATATTCCAAGCTTTCCATGACTTAAGCGGTTTAAAGGTTAACATAGAAAAAACTAATATAATGAGGATAGGAAAAAACAGGAATGACCTGGGAACACTACCATTTGGTAATATTGTAACGGAAATGAAAATTTTAGGCGTATATTTTTCCTTGGATGTAAAGAGGATGGAAAACCTGAATTATAAGGAGATTTTGAGTAAAATAAAAAGGATTCTGGGATGGTGGAAACAGAGAGACGTGACAATAATGGGGAAAGTACATTTGCTTAAGACATATGCCTTGTCAAAACTGAATTATGTTTCGTCATCATTAGTTGTTCCAAAGTGGGTAGTAACAGAGATCAAGAAAATTTGTTTTGAATTTGTATGGAACGGAAAAGACAGAATTAAAAGAGACATTTGTTACCAGGACTACGGAAATGGCGGCTTAAGGATGATAGATTTTGATTTATTTGTGAAAACTCAAAGAGTAATGTGGTTAAAACGGTTGCTTTATGGGGAAAGAAATATAGGCTGGAAGCGTTATTTTGACTATAGCTTTAGAAAAGTGGGAGGTAGGTTTATTTCACTCTGTAATTATGATGTTAAATTATTAAATTTAAAAGCACCAGTGTTTTATTTTGATATGTTAAGGGCTTGGCAAGATATGGAGGAAAATCGGAATTTTAGTGCAGGAAAAGCTAATCCAATTTTTTTCAATAATAAAGATTATATTTTGAGAGGTAAAATGATTTTTGATGAAGACTTGTTTAAGAAAAATATTTATCTAGTAGGTCACATTCTCGAGGAAGAGCAGGTGAGAACAATCGATTATTTTCATAATTTAGGTTTGAGTGCTGAAAGTATCATGGAAATTTGGAAGTTAACTGATGTAATTTTGAAAAGCGGAAAATATAATGGGAATTTCCACCATTTATGCTCGAATGACGTACACAAGTACAATATCTCTTTGAAGATGTTTGGAAAGATAATTTTACTGAAAGATGTACCTTCTAGAAAGGTTTATGAAAATTTTGTAATAAATTTACAACATCTCTATACTTTACAAATAAGGGATGGCCACAATAATTTTGATGTCTCAAAAAAAGAAATCTCAGGAATATTTATAAGACCTAGAATCACAATAATCTTACCAAAAGTAAGAGAATTTCAATATAAATTACTTCATGGTGCAATATACACCAACGAACATTTGTTCAAATTTGGTTTTAAAAATACTAATATCTGTTCATTCTGTAAACATAACCTGGAATCTTATGAACATTTATTCTGGCTTTGTAATGATGTTAAAGCTTTATGGCAGAGGGTCATTGAAAAACTTAGTTTGATAAAGCTTCAAAATGCAGAGTGGAAAGATATACATGTGGGAATTAATGGATCCGATCTTGAAGTGAAATTTTGTAACACGGTAATCTTTTTAATGAAATATATCATTTTTAGATCAAGGTCAGAAGGTAGAGTTCCTACTCAAGAAGAGAGTATTCAGAGAGTCGTAGAATATCGAAATGAAGAAAAAGCAATAGCTATTAAAAGGAACAAGTTAGACAAGCATTTATTAAAATGGGAGAGAATGTACCGAAATGGCAGGACTGAGGGCGATATCCAGGTGTGATTTGGGAGAAAGTGACTGTGTAGGTGTGTGTGAGGGTGTATGTGTGTATGTGAGGGTGTGTGTATGTGTGTTTTGGGGGGAGGGATAATGAAGTTTTCCTTTGGGATGGGTGATTCTTTGGGATGTTTTTTTTTTTTTATTTATTTATTTTTTTTTTACTTGTCGATTTCTTTTTTTGATTTGCTTTGTCTTTGATGAGTGCAAGCCAAGTAATCTCATATAGTTTTAAATCATTGTTGAATATTTGATACATGAAAGGAAAAGTGTTAGGCATATTATATGTATTTTTTAAGGGGATCCTAGTGTCAGTATATCTATTTGTTAATTGGTTTGTTTTGGATTTGGGTCTACTTTGTTTTGTTCTTTCTTTGTATTCCATGTATAAATAGCCCTCCACAAATGTGCAAGGGAAGACTTTTTGATTGGGGCGGGGGGGGGGGGGGGGGGGGGGAAGGAGCGGTGTTTCAAACATTTTTATAACTGATTTCATTGTTTCTCCTTTAAGTTATATACCGTATGATTTATGCTGGTATTAAGTTAGTGAAAAATGTCCAAATATGAAATGTAAAATATTATGTGTTTTGAAATGTTAATTTGAAATGTTATATATTTTTGTTCATGGAATCAGAATAAAACAATATGAAAAAAAAAAAAAAAAAAGTTATCCACACCATTAGGTTGGGGGTTTTAACCCTATTTTAACTGGGCTTTTCAGACCGCGGGGGGGGGGGGGGGGGGGGGGTCAAATAGGTGTGATTGTTGTTTTTCAGCAGATATTTCATGATTTCACAAAGTTCAGTTTATGTGACTGTCCCAGATCTAGATTTAGGATGTTATAGTGACAATTAATCCTGATTTTACTTTTTCAATCTTTCATATTGTAAAAGTATTTGTAATTCGACTCTGTGCTTCAATAGAAGTATTTATCTAAATAAACCATTTTGAATTGAATTGAATTTCTGCAACTACATGTACTGTACTTTCTTTTATCTTTAATCTTGTGCAGATGAGAGCAGTGAAGAGGAGTATATTTCTAACTTGCGTCGTCCTGTGAGGAGGGTTAGGGAGCATGCACGTGCCATTGCTAGGACACAGGTAGCAGAGAGAGTCCTGTCGAGGGTTCGCCAAGCGAGGGAGCTGCGACGCATCGATGAGCAAGAACAGGTCTGACTAGACAACAACAATAATAATGTGGTTATTATAATGCTGCTAATACATACATTGTATATAAGCACATACAGGTTTATTATTACCTGGTCATCGGATTCAATCAAACATTTCTGCACACAAAGCATGCACATCCGTCACTCCCTGGGGAGTATTCCAGCCAGTCACTATGTAAGGCACACACAGTATACAAATAGCAAATAGGCATGAGTGCAATGGTGAGAGATTTCTCATGAGGTGAAAGAAAGATGCTCTAGCCAACGAGGCGTTAGCCGAGTTGAATAGAGCGTTTCTTTTTTTCACCAAATATGAAATCTCGCACCATTGCACGAATAAGAATATTAGCTATTTGTGTTGTACAAAGCCTCGGAATCTACCGAATATATGAAAAAACGAGTTTTTCCCTCCAGTAATCTATGAAAATGAAGCAAAAATATTGAAAGCGAAAAGCAAAATCCCACAAGTGCACGTGATCTTGGACAGCATTGCGCATTTAGCCAGCGGGCTGTACGCGCATTGTCACCTTATTCAATGAAATCGTATTGTGACGTCACCTCCTACAGCCGTGCAATTGTACATTTTGGATGGTACGTCTTGTGTGCAACGGTACAAATGTGTGACATTCAGCCTCCCATTTGATCGCGTACAACAAGCTAAGTAGGCGTTGTACAATACTGGACAAACTACAATGACTTTCATATCCTACCAAGTACCTATTTAGCATCGGGTTGGATATTTACAAAGTGTGGATTGGCCCCTTGCCAAAGGACACTAGGCTGCAGTGGATTTTAAACCCATGATCCTAGTATTATAAGGCGAGAGCCAGAACTACTACACCGCGGGTCTTCCAATTTTTCAACAACTGAAACTAAATCTTAATATGCTGTAAGATGATTTAGGGGTTTTTAGAATTCCAACTCATTATTTTTTTCCCACTACTATATGAACACCTTCTTTAAAGCCATGTTTTTCTTCAACTCTTATCTACCGAGTTATCTAGTGATGTTATTTAACAGACTCTGTGCTTCAAACATCTTTTGTTTATGCTTAGTTCTTACCATGTTTTCTTATTTGTAAACAACGCTATTGTCACTTTGAGTATTATTTTACATGGCGAAATGAATAAAATGAAAACAAACAAGTATCTCCTTTACAATGGTATAGGTTTTAATATTTTCTTTGTCTTTACAATCCATTCACAGACTGGTGCTGCTAGCACAAGTGCTCCGAGGGTACCCAAAGCACGGAGGAAAACGGTACGCAAACGAAAGACCACCAAGCGCAAGACCACCAAACGCAAGCGCAATACAACCAAAAGGAAGACGACTACGAGAAAGAAGAGGAAGTCCACGACAACCACAACGGCCTCCGGGACCAAGAAGAAGCGTAGGAAAACCAGACGCAAGAAACGAAAGGTGAGGCCACTTTGATAGGCATCGTGGTTTATTTTGTCACAATACTTCACAGTACTTCATTCAATTTTATATTCCACCCATAAGAATTTTGCTCTAGGACTCATCAAAAATAAATCAAACATGTTTACGCTTTACACATCATCCCTCCCCCTGTCTTCAGTCTGTATTTATACTTTGTATGATGGTATTCGATTGCAGCATGTGAAAGGCCAATGGCCTCTGCATGCTTCCCATATTCTTTGTATATGTCTTTTTTGATAGATAGATATATTTGAATCTATTTGTTTTTACAAGAATTGGAAATAAATGAATGAATCATCATTGGCGGTGATGGAACTTTCATGTTCCACTGGTCACTTCGGCCGGTAGTGTCATACTAACACATAAATGATTTTGACTACATACTAAATAGGAGGTCATCGCCACTTGTTATGTTCCATCTTTCACCATCACAGTGACGGTTGCGCAAGATCTAGTTGCGCGTACGCAGATGCAGGTTTATGCACGCACTAGCAATAAATCTTTACGAAAATAAAAGTGCATTGGTCCTCAATTGTTTCACTGTGAAGGCAAATTCCCTTTTGAGGTCTGTTCTATTCTGTTCTATTTCGTTTTGAGAAAATTACCACAGTCAGGTTGGCGATTATGTTTAATTTCAACAATGGTACATGTTATGATTTAGGTTCGGAGGACCTCTGTTGGAGCTCGTACTGCCCGACCCTCGGTAGCCAAGACTATACGTCGCAGGATAGCTGGTAAACTGAACCTGGTCAAACCTAAGGTTGGGTCCATGATGCCCGATATCAAACAAAAAGGAGAGCACAGCTTGCTGTTGAAGCGTCATGAGATTGGCGTCGCTTCCCTGTCCCTCACCGGAAGCGAACATCTGTTTGACCCAAGGTATGCATCATCAACATCAAATCTTAGCCAGGGTTAAGTTTTTGAAAAGCATGAACTGTAGAACCAGGGGGGGGGGGATTTACACGGGGTGTGGGGTTATTTCAACCCTGAAAAGCTCAGAATAACTTGTAAAAAAAAGACTGGAAAGTCCTCATTCATTGCAATGTTAAAGATTATCCAATGTTGAAGATTTAGGCATTACTGTAGGTTGTGAAAGGTATCTCCAGAAAAATGAAATATTATTTTTTTTGTATGGACTGTTACAGGTGTGTAAAGTAATACAACGGTGGCGATAACATCAACATAAATCTTAACCATGGTTAAGATATTGAAATCTTGTAGCTTTAGAATTATAAGGACCTATATTTCATGAATCTTTGACAGGAAGACAATAATAATAGTAGCAAATTTTTATATAGCGCTTTTCCCAGAATGGCTCAAAGCGCTTTACAGCATATTATTACCTCAGTCATTGGATTCATTTCAATCCCGCACGAAAACTGCACAATTTCCACTCCCTGGGGAGCAGCGTTCTCGCCAGAAAAAAATTCACCCATGTCGGGGACTTGTGCTGCCATTCCTAGGGGGTGGGTGCGGGAGGGGGGTTCACCCCTATCGCGTGGAGCGCGGAAGCGATGGCCTTTTCATCAAATAGAGACGCTAAGGAAGCCCCATTGTGGCGTATTTTTAAGCCCACACAAATGCACATAAATGCACAGATACTTGCCATTCAGTCCAAAGAAAGAGAAGTGCAGCTTTCAAGCTTATGAATTGTCTCTTCCTATTCATTGTAACTCTACTTTAAGTACCTATGTATCACGCGTGTCATGGTGTGTGTGTGAGGGTGTGTGTGTATGTGTGTTGTGTTTGTATTGTAACATGTGTTTTCTTTTCCTTGTTTTGGGGGACTATGACTTACAAGTTTTTTAACTTTCATATTAGTCTCCAATTTCATTCATTACATTAAATTGCGATTGTTGCATGTTACTTTGTATATATTTTATGATTTTATGATTGAAATAAATTGAATTGAATTGAATTGAAAAAATGAATGGTAAATATTTTCGAGAAAAGGGAAATCACAAAATGCATTCAATTTGGAACAAAACAGCGTTCATGATTGAGGGTCATGTGATATGTAATGGAGTTGGTCAATAGAGTCGAGACGCGTCATCCAACTTAATTCGCTGAGCTAGCTGAGCGCATGCGTGTGGCTTTCGTGCACATACACAAATGCAAAATATATCACGGACACTTCCTAGTGATTTACGACTGTGTGTTCCAACACCAAACAACGTAATGGCGTGTAGATCGACATGTAAGTTTTGTGTGAGTCTGTGATCTGACGTTTCACCATGGAGCATAGCCGGTGTGATGTGTGGGGCAAACGGGGGAATAGGCAACGGAACGACCGTACCGTGCCGTCATATGCCCGCAATAGCAGCCGCGAGCTAGCTGGGCGCCTTGCCACTTTCCTAGCCGTAGTAGGCCTGTAAGTGGTCTTAAGTTGGTGGGACTTCGGCGCAACCCGATAAATGAAGTTGATATCACTAAGATGAGTTCATGGAGTGTATTATTTTTTTCTGAATATTTCCATTTAATTTTTCCACGCATGTCGCTGAAATTTTACGCATGGTTCCACTTGGTCTCCATTTCTGCACGCATGGTGTTTGAACCATGCGTATAATACACTGGCGAGAACGCTGCTGGGGAGCATTATACACCTTGCATTCATTGCATCCTCATTATGGCACGGGCAAATTCAAACATGCAATATCCTTGCATCCTACCGGATACCAATTTAGCACCTGGGTCGAGAGTGGCAATGTATGAATTAACGCCTTGCCAAAGGACACTAGACCGCGGGGGGATTCGAACACACAACCCTGTCAAGATATTCAAGTTTGACTGATAATTTGACATGAGTTTCTGTTTCTTCTCTTTCTCTGTCTTTGTCTGTCTGTCTCTGTCCTTCTGTCTCTATTTCTCTCTTTCTCTTTTACCATTATAGTGGTTATGATGAGTCACCTGTGACCAGAGGACCAGGTGCTCAGAGTGCCCCAACTCCAGCAAGGTAAGTCTATTAATTACACTTATCTTTGCATGGCATGAGTGGACGCTAAGAAAAGTTTAAAGCTAAGTTAAATTTCTGGTATAGAAATTATATTTTGATTGGAATGGTTGGAAGCAATTCTAGAGTTTTCTTTGCATGTTAGAATCTTAATGTCATACACAAAATTTAAATTGATATGATTCAGCCTTGATTGAATATATATTGATTGCAATACCACATGCTTTTCCAGGCATAGCTAACACAGGAAACAATATGTGGGACCACACTATTAATGGGTGGGCATTTATCAGTAATCTTCATTTGCTCATTTCTCCGTAATTTTCAAAAAATTGTTCTTGTCAGATATCATTTATTTATGGTTTTATAATTCTGTAAGTCTTGTTCAATTCTAAGAACACTTTGCTACCAGTACCAGAGTTTATCTTGAATTATGTCAGGAAAAAATTCATGGGGCTCGGGCGATTTCGCCCCTAAATACTGAAAACAGCCCTAGAAACTTGAATAAGTGCCCTCAAAATCCCCATTCATTGCAATGTAAAGTTTATTCAATATTGAAGATTCAATGATAATAGTATATTAATTTGTAAAGTGCAGAAACTATGTGTATATATTTTTCTGCGTTGTTATTGAGAGCTACTGAAATGCTTGGAAAAAAATTAGGAAAGGGAAAGAAATAAACAAGGTATGGAAATTAATGGAAAAAGGTTTTTATCTAAGTTTGAACATATCTACTGATGGGATCGAGTCTAATTACTTATGCCAAGGCATTCCATAATTTTGGGTCTGCGCAGGCAAATGCACGATCTCCCCAAGTTATCTTTGTATTATGAGTGGGGATGTGAAGGAGCGAATTATCATTAGAACTGCACGGTTTGTGAGTGTGTCTGTGAACTTTGGTGTGTAAAAGCTCAGAAATGTAGCTAGGAGCTTGGCCTTGTATACATGTAAAAAAATCCAGGCAGTAATTGGTGAAAAGAAGCCCTCAAAAATAAATGAGTATAATAATATGAACATTTGTAATGCGCCGATATCCATCATGAAAAGATGCTCATGGTGCAATAAAGATTAGAACAATAAAGGAAAAGGAAAAAGAAAGGAAGATAGAAAACCTACTAAAAAGAGGAGGCGAGTAATAATTACCTAAAAGCTTGTGTGAATAACCAGGTTTTCAGAGAACTTTTGAAAGTGGTGAGACAAGAAACAATGCGGATTTCTTTTGGAAGTTTAATCCATAGGAATGGCCCAGCATGTTGAAATGATCAATCCCTCCGTGAATTATGAGATTGAGGTACAGCGAGTAAGACTGAACTAGAAGACCTAAGGTTAAGAATAGGATTGTAAGGAGTAATTAAAGAAGAATTATTTTTTTTGCCTGAACTATATATGTATTGTGTATTTTTCGCAGACTCTCTACCTCTAGCGCATCTACCAGCAGCGGGCCGTTGGACCTACTAGGCAGTATTATGCAAGGTCAGAACATTTTGCACATGAAGAGCGAGAACATCACCATTCATAAAGATGGCACACTAAGTTCAGCAAAGAAGAAACCAGGTAAGAATGATGATGGTAATACATAATGATAAAGTAATTCATTTTGCAATCGTATCCAACTCATTAGTTGCTCAAGGCACTCTTAATAATAGTAATAATATGCAGCATTTATATAGCGCTTAATACAACTGTTTCTAAGCACTGCATACTTTAAACCACAGCCTTCGCACGGCTACTCTGATCGGGCGCATGAAGCATTCAAGGAATTCCATTCTACCGGGTACCCATTTACTACACCTGGGTCGAGAGTGGCAAATGAAGATAAATGCCTTGCCAAAGGACGTTAGGGCTGCGGTGGGATTTGAACCCCGGACTGTGTGGTTCACAATCCGAAGACTCATCCACTGAGCCACAACGCCTCTACAAGTATTACACTACACTCTTATATTGGTTCCTTGAATTTGCTTCGGCGACAGTTGCTCCGCTCTAAATTCCACGCAGGCACGCACTTATCGAATGACCAACTTCAACCCTTGGTTTAACCCTAAATAGACTGGGCTATTTCGACGCCTAAGAAGACTGGGGGGGGGGCTGATTCAGCCTCCCCTTATGATCTCGGCCGTCGATCGCGCGATCGCAACGAAAATTGGCACACGCGTTACCCATGGCATTATCTACAAAACTATAACATCAAATTCTGCAAAAATCTCATGTCTCATTAATCATGCTAATTTATGCGTAAAATCATAAGTTTGCTCTAATTAATAAAATAATGCTCCTGAAATGCTAATTTTTGTTTCACATACTCTAGATAGGAATCTGATCATATTGATTTAAAAAAATTTCAAAATAACATTTATTTTCTTATGTATTCTATTGTTTTCTAAATTTCTTTTGTATTTTTCTGTTTTTCAACTTTTTGTTTTTTATTGTTTTTTCAATGGAAATTGTCAGGGACTTTATTTTGACCATAAAAAAGATCAAACTAATTGATTTTAAGCATTAAAAGGAAAAATAATGATACATTTATGAATTTTGGCTAAGAACACTATTTGCATTGGATTTGTACACAAATTCACGTTTTTGAGTAATTTTGGGTCTGCATGCACTTACGAAATGTTGCATGATTTTGGAACCGCGTACCCGGGGGTCACAATTTTGGTCTCAAAAGTTGCGCGAGACTTGAAAGTAAAAAGTCAGCGAGCGACGCGGTCAAAAAATTTCGCGCGGCATATTTTGCTCCAGTCCATTAGGCTTCTGATTTCAATGCTCACAGCTTTTTGAGAATTTACTTTTTTTGGCCAGGGGTGGGTGGAGAATAGTGTGCAAATAATAAAGATGTTTATGATAATAGGCATTTTATAGCTCCATCTATTATCCTATTCTCAGGCACACTCAAGCAAAATTTAAAGGTAAATGCTAGTTTTGGTTGTGATATCAAAATAAGTTTGTACAGAATCCAATAAAATGACCACCAAAGTGTCTGTTTGTATGAATAAAACGCATGTGCCAAAGGATTCTGGAAGAAATTGTGTAATTGCTGAGAAATCAGCAAATAAGCACAGGATTCGGGTAGAGCGTCTGGCCCGACGCTTAAAGCAATAATTAGGGGAAGGTGGGGTAAGTTGTGACAGTTTTTGCTTTTTGCATGTTAGAATTGATATGATTAATAATCTTGCCGAAATAAGTACCTTGCCTTGAAATTTAATTCTTCTGAAATATTTTCCACCTACATATAACTTTCTATCCCCACACTGAAAGTCATTGTGACCTTTGAAAAAAACGATGTCAAATGGCTCAACTTGCCCCATATATGGGGTAAGTTTGAGCCACCTTCTGGGGTAAGTTGAGCCACAAAAACTATGTACAAAATGTATGAGGAGAGAACCAGCATGTCAATTTTTTGTTTAAAGTCTTTTCACTTGCTAATTCTCTATAAATACTAACATCCTTTAAAAGGAAAAGAGCATTCATGTAAATTTGCTCCTTTCAGCCAACATTTCAATCGATTTTTATGGTTTGTTTGTTCTTAAGATACATTACCATAGGAATTACCATGACTCAACTTGCCCCATGCTGTTTGGCTCAACTTACCCCGTTCCGAACTTTGTGTGATAATTTTGTATCCACACATTTATTATGCATCCATCATATAAAAGACTATGACAAGAATGAAGATCCTTACCTGGACTAATAATGCTGTTTTCATGTCTTCATTATATTTAAAGACAGGTGTGTTTATAAAGCACTTATCTATTTCACACTCTGTTTTACTTTTTTGGATGAAATTCATATTTTTCCCTCTAAAACACTACTTTTTGTTTCAAAGTTGAAAACAATATGGTGGGGTTGGGGTTATGCTATGGGTTTTAAAGTTTTAAATTCTATAAAAATAGGTATATTTATTACCCCTGAATTTTTATAGAAATCAACGACTATATGACTATTGTGCATCAGTAAATGAATACATATATGTTTAAGAGTGAATAAAAAATTATTAAAATTTGTGTGTCGTCTCATTTTCTTTCATTTCTCCTTATGCAGATGAGAAGTCGACTGCTAAGAGATCTCCAAAGAAGACAGCTCATAGATCCTCAACTTCATCCACTACTAGTCATAAATACAACTCAGAGAAAGAAAGCTCGAAACCTGTGACAGATGTGACCTCTCAGCATCGAAGGTCATCTGAAGGTCATGCTCAAGGTCACGGCCAAGGTCAAAAGACTTCTGATACTTGGAGAAGCGGGATGCAGTCGTTGAGCGGGGAAGCATCGCAAAATATTCACCATGGTATTAAAGACGATGATTTGGAGCCTGTGCTTATGGATATTGATGATGACGATGATGATGATAGAGATTTGAATTTCATGAGCAAGGGGAAGGAGTCGTTTATAGGCAGCAGTGTTGGTAGGATGCAACAAAGTCATGGCACGAACAGCCACTCAGAATCCTTGAGAACTAAAGCAGATTGTCAAGTGGATGAGCCGTGCTTGCAGAATATACCTCTTCAGCCAAATGAAGGACAGGAGAGCCAGGGCATGGATGATAATGGAAATGATGAAAGCGATGGTGACGTTGGTTACCATGGTAACAGCGATGACCAGGAGGGTGATGGAGGATACGAGCAGGATGGCGGGGAGGAGGATCAGGGCGATCAGGAGGAGAATCCAATCAACAATAACAATAATAATGATGGAGAAGAGGATGGTGGAGATGGAGATGATGGTGATGAAGGCGAGGATGGTGATGGAGATGAAGGGGAAGGAGGAGACGATGAAGAGGAGGAGGAGGAGGCAGAGGAGGAAGAGGCAGAGGAGGAGGAGGCAGAAGGAGAAGAAGCGGAAGCAGAAGATGCACCTCTTGATGCTGAGGAGGATCAAGAACTCTACGCTGATCTTGAGTATACAGACAAAAAGAATGACGGACAGACGGAAGAAGAGGACCGTCCTGCCAGAGAGGTAGCAGAAGAGGAGGTGAACATAAAGAATGCTGCACCAGATGACGGGGTAGTCAGTCAACAAATAGAAGATGCTGGCAGTCAGGATGATGGCTGTGAGGATGAAAATGAAAAAGGGGAGGAAAGTGAGGAAGAGCAGTTAGCAGAAGAGCAAGAAGAGGAAGAGGGTGATGTAGAAGAGGAGCAGGAAGTGGATGAAGAGGAGGAGGAGGTGGAGGAAGAAGTTGAGGAGGAAAAACAAGGAGAAGAAGAAGAACAACATAATGAGGAGTTAAAAAATAACGTTGATCAGGAGGAAACTGAAGAAGGAAATGCAGGAGAGGATGAGGGAGAAGAAGCAGAAAAAGTGGAGGAACAAAAAGGAGATGATGAAGAAGAGGATGGAGAAGCAGAAGAGATAGGTGATGGACAAGAGGAGTCAACCGTTACTGCAGAGAAAAGCAGTGATAGGACTAGTTCTAGACCTTTGATTGGTGAACTGGAATGTGAGGATATTTCTGATGAAGACAATGTTCCGGAAGATGACGGGCAACAAGGAAGTGAATCCGATGAAGAAGGTATGATCATAGAGACAAGCGATGGCCGTGTGATTGAAGCCAAGCCAAAAGCTAAGGACTCCAGGAAAGAGCAGAGGACAGAACCTGTCGAGAGTCATCAAACTCCTGTAGAGGAGACAGAGTCTGCTGTGAAACATGGTGCATCATCCGCAGAGGAAGGTGAAGTAAAAACAGATGATGAATCAAAGAAGGGGAAGAAAGCGCGTGGCAAACGGAAGCGCAAGAAACGCAACCGGGATAAACGGAACGTTGTTGTGGATCCTCGCAAGTCCATCTCGCTGCATCCGCAGTTGCCAGCCGACAGGTTGCCAACGCGTGGTGACGAGCCTTCGGGGCGCAGGGAAGGCAGTCGCGAAGCTTTTGGTGACCTTAGACAGGTTATTCAGGTTAAGCGAGACACGCCATACACTGCTGAAGAACTTAGGAGATATCATGAAGAATGCTGGGAGGAGTACAACCGTCGACGGGATGAGAGGAGGGTAGAACGTGTGGGCGCTGCTTGGGACCAGTATACCTATGATCAGTATGCGTACTATGAAGCTTGGAGGAGTATGGGTGGCGAGTTTGCCACTGGGAGACCTTGGGGTTTACATGTACAGCGTGATCGATCCCCCATCTATGACCGCAGGAAAAATGGGGAACCGCAAGCGTTTGATCCCCGACTTGAAACGCAAAGACAAAGCGCGAGGAAGGACAATGAAAGAGGGAAGGAGGAGGGATCGCGGAAATCCAGTGAAAAAAAGACAAAGTCTGAGAGTGATAAAGGTCGTAAGGATCAACCAACTAAAAAAGAAAGCAGTAGATCACAGAAGGATGATAAAGACAAAGTAAAGAAAGAAAAGACTAAGAGTAAAGGACATATTCATGAAAATTCTGCTCGTGATAAAAATGGTAGGGAGCGAGATGGTGGGGAAAAGGACAAGAAGTCTCGTGACAAAGAAAAAGAAAAGGAAAAGGACAGAGTTAGTCGCAATAAGCATGGACATGATAGAGATAAAGATCAAAGCAGGCAAAAGGAAAGAGAAAGGAGCCGGGAAAGAGATCGAAGTCGGAAGGATCGTGAGCATCGAAGTAGAGAAAGGGATAAACACAGAAGTCGCGACAGAGAGCGTAGTCGGGATCGGGGTAGAGATAAGCACCATAAAAGAGGTAGCGAACGTGAACATAGTAGAAGCAAAGAGGATCATGGTCGAAGCAGGCACAGGTCGCGTAGTCGAGATCGTGAAAGGAGTCGGAAGCGAGATAGGAGCAGTGAAAGCGACCGTGTTTCATCAAAAGACAGGAGGAGAGATAGGTCGAGGGATAGGGGCCGAGATAGAAGTCGCGAAAAGGCAGCACATAGAGATCATGATAAGTCTAAAGATAGGGAAAGGACTAGGGAAATTGTCAAAAAGACTGAGGAAAGAAAGTCTATATCCTCTGTTAAAGTCCCTCAGAGAAAGGAACGTGGTAAGGTTACCGTTGATGCTTCTGGAGTTCGTAAAATCTTGTTAGGAGAGAAAGCCAAGCCAAAGGAGCCTAAAAAGGTTGTTGAGAAACCTATACCAGTAACTGCTAAAGTGGAGAAAGTTAAAGTCAAGAAGGTCAAGAAAGAGAAGACAGGAGCCGAGGGCAAAGTGGAAAAGAAAGGAAAGAAAACAAAGTTGAAGGGCGAGAAGAAGGTAACTAAAGGTAAAAAGAAGAAGGTAGTTTCTAAGCGACCGCTGTCTTTCGATGTGGATGAAATTTCAACACCAACCAAAAAGAAAAAGGCTCCGGCTCCTGTTGAGCAAGCACAGAAGGCTGAAGACATTGTTCTGAAGCCACCAAGTCCTTTGAAATTTGATGATGATGATGCTGATGACATGATGCCTGTGCCTTCTACCACACGTAGCGGGTCCTGCAGTCCTGACCTTTACATTGATATCGCTGCTCCGGACAGCGATCTATCAAGGACAGTCACAGAGCCTTCAAAGCCGCTGCCAAAGCCCAAATCACCAGCGGATGTTGCAGTTGCTGATAGCAGTCATCTTGAGACAGATATGTACGATCCCTTCAACCCAACTGCATCTCCTCCATCAGGTATCAAGTCTCCATCACCAATCGTATCGGAAGCGTCGCCTCTCCACGATACCGCCACGTCTTCATCCGTGGAGGTGTTCAAACGGGCTGCAACCCCTCCTCCGGAAGTGCCTCCGAACCCGACATCCACCACGGACGTCTCCAGCTCGGACATGGCCACCAACCCACCTCAGCAGGGCATGACCAACGAAGACCGTCTCATGCTGGCATCCCAAGCCAGCCAGCAGATCACCAAGATCCTCAACCAGCTGGCTACCGTTCCAGTCGCCAAGCCGAGAGTCTCGCCGGAGTCGCCCATCGAGCAAACCATGTCTTCAGCTTCCATCGAGCTTGGGCTTTCCCCGGAGCATGTAGGTGGGTCGAGCATCTCTGTCAGCTCCCTGGGATCGGAGAAGAACTACAAAGTGGATCCGATCATCCCGCAGGACAATATTGGGGATGTGCAGGAGGATGACATAGAGATGTCAGCCGTTGACCTTTACAACAAGAACAGTAGAGACAGGGTGAGTAACATTTATTTTCAAAGATCATATGTGACCTGCCACCTCAAAACCAATACTAAGTCACCCAAAATGAGTTGCGAGATATTCCAAATGTTTGAAAAGTGCATTCTAAGCTTTAAAATGGTATATGACTTGTCAAAACTGGTCAAAAGTAAACCTGTCGAGTACTTCATTGAATGCAGAAGAAATTCAGCGAGAGCTTTAAAAGAAAGGCGCCAAAGAAGAAAAAAGGTTTGCAGTTTTGGGTTCACTCTAGAATGAGATATGCAAAGCAGTCTGGCAAAATAGTGTGAAATCAAATTATCAACTTTAAATGTTGGCTGTATGAGGAAGAATAAGTACACATTGTAAATATCAGTTTTGCGGTTTCTGTTATTGTCTCACCTGCGAAGCAAAGTGAGACTATAGGCGCCGCTTTTCCGACGGCGGCGGCGACGGCGGCGGCGGCGGCGGCGTCAACATCAAATCTTAACCTGAGGTTAAGTTTTTGAAATGACATCATAACTTAGAAAGTATATGGACCTAGTTCATGAAACTTGGCCATGAGGTTAATCAAGTATTACTGAACATCCTATTAGAGTTTCATGTCACATGACCAAGGTCAAAGGTCATTTAGGGTCAATGAACTTAGACCATGTTGGAGGAATCAACATCGAAATCTTAACCTGTGGTTAAGTTTTTGAAATGTCATCATAACTTAGAAAATATATGGACCTAGTTCATGAAACTTGGACATAAGGTTAATCAAGTATCGCTGAACATCCTGCATGAGTTTCACGTCACATGACCAAGGTCAAAGGTCATTTAGGGTCAATGAACTTTGGCCGAATTGGGGATATCTGTTGAATTCCCATCATAACTTTGAAAGTTTATGGATCTGATTCATGAAACTTGGACATAATAGTAATCAAGCATCACTGAAAATTTTGTGCAAGTTTCAGGTCTCATGATTAAGGTCAAAGGTCATTTAGGGTCAATGAACTTTGGCCGAATCGGGGGTATCTGTTGAATTACCATCATAACTTTGATAGTTTATTGGTCTAGTTCATTAAACTTGGACATTAGAGTAATCAAGTATCACTGAACATCCTGTGCACGTTTCAGGTCACATGACCAAGGTCAAAGGTCAATGAACTTTGGCCGAATTGGGTGTATCTGTTGAATTACCATCATAACTTTGAAAGTTTACGGATCTGATTCATGAAACTTGTACATAAGAGTAATCAAGTATCACTGAATATCCTGTTTGAGTTTCAGGTCACATGATCAAGGTCAAAGTTCATGTAAGGTCAATGAACTTTGGCCATGTTGGGTTTTTTTGGTGAATAACCATCATATCTCTGTAAGTTTATTGGTCTAGTTCATAAAAAGTGGACATAAGAGTAACCATGTATCACTGAACATCTTGTGCGAGTTAGAGTAGTATTCAAAGTCAGCACTGCTGCTATATTGAACCGCGTGATGCAGGTGAGACGGCCAGAGGCATTCCACTTGTATAGATTTAGAGCCTATTTCTAATTTCCTGCATCAATGAGCGTAGTTAAGTTGTATAATACATTTACTCTCATTCCTATATTTTTTTCCTCCAGTATTTGAAGAAGCTCTATCATCAAGAGAGGGTCGTTGAGGAAGTGAAGTTAGCCATCAAACCTCACTATCAACGTAAGGTCATCAATAAAGAAGATTATAAAGAGATCCTCAGAAAATCAGTCAATCAGGTAATTACTTCCATTACATTAATTATTTGTTCTCACTTTATGATGATAATGGTGATGATAAAAATGAAAATAGAAATGATGGTGATGATGAAGATGATAATAGTAATAGTGAAAATGATGATGATAATGATGAGGATGATGGTGATGGTGATGATGATAGTGATGAGGATGATGATAGTGATGAGGATGATGATAGTGATGATGATAGTGATCATGATGAGGATGATGATAGTGATGAGGATGATGATAGTGATAATGATAGTGATCATGATGAGGATGATGATAGTGATGATGATGATGATAGTGATCATGATGATGATGGTGATGATAGTGATGATGAGGAGGATGATGATAGTGATGATGAGGATGATGATAGTGATGATGATGATGATGATAGTGATGATGATGAGGGTTAGGATGATTGTAAGGATGAGGATGATGAAGGTGATATTGATGATGATTAGGATGATGACAATATGAACAGCAATGATATTTTAATTTCTAGAGTTTGCGCTCCATCCAAAGATGCCCATGGCACCAGCTTAGCACCATTTCTCTACTGTATAAACAACCAACAAACATACACAAATCTCTTGAAATTATTATTCTGTTTCCACTTGGAATATTTCGTACCAAACAAGGTCTAGAAGAGTTGTAGCATAAAACAAATGATTCATGTCCTCATTAATTCATTATACGATCTTACCGCTCCTGTTGAGGCTGCATTCAATCCATGCACTCTCGGACCAGCAGCTCTGTGCAAAGGGTTGACCATGGTGTCAACTCTTAATTAGATGTATCATGTAATGAATAAAAATTCAGATTGAAAACTTTGAACCTTGACTGATCCATTTTCCCTATCAGGTTTGCCATAGCAAGACTGGAGAGATCAACCCAGTCAAGATCCGCCGCCTCATCGACGGCTACGTCAAGAAAGTCCAGCACAAGAACAAGAAACCTGGCGACAAACTGGGCAAGTTAAGTGGAGGGTCCGCAGGAAAGACGACCTTCAAGTCATCCTCGAAGGGATCTAGCAAAAGCTCTAGCAAGAGCGGCAGCAAGACCACCAGGGAGCCGGCTAGCGCTTCGAAGCTGATCGAAAAAGGGAGAAGTCTTGGGCTGAAGTCGAAGTAAAAACAGTTTTACAAATTCAAAATAGTGGCAGTAGTAACTTTGGCCAGTGCTTCGAGGATGGTTGGGGAGGAAAATGTCTTGGGCTCGAGTCAGAGTTAAAAAAAATCAAGTCATAAAAGTTCACAATAGTGGTGATAAAACTATCGGTTTGTTGCTTTCAGGATGATCGGAAAAGGGAGAAGTCTTGAACTCAAATCAAAGTAAAAAAACAGATATACTAATTCACAAAATTATTGGTCAGTGCTTTGAGAGGATGATTGAGGCTTTGGACTCAAAGTCAAAATAAAAAGGTATTCATAATTGTAAAATTGCCAAGTACTTTTTATTGACAGCTTCTGATACAGGCCCCTATTCAGAGTGACCTGGTTATTTTGCATCGTCCTATCCGCTACGTGTGCATCGAAAAGCATTTGATTAGAAATTAGGGTGGAAGACATTTTCTTTTTTACTGTTCCGTCAACATTTAGGGGGCCTCTTCATAAAAGATGTACATGTACGATCATTTTAACTTTGCACTTAGGTTACTACCATGGTAACGGGGATCAACAGCCAATCACAATCAAGGATTCCATGGTTGTTACATGTACCATAATGGAAAAGCTACCACCATCTCAAGTGTTTGTGAAACAGGCCCCCGTTCATTTGGACCTATTTCTGACATCTTGCCATGTGGACCAGTGAATTGAACCCTAACTTGTTACATTTTGTCATTGAGAGCACTTTATATTGATCAATGGCTAATGTAATGCTGCCTTGGCAGACAATGTTAAAGGTAAAAGAAAGTAGTTGCAGCAAACGATTATTTCATGAGAAAGTCTTTTAAATCAGTGTTAGATGCCAACTCATTATCATAGATCGAGTTCTGGTACATTGAAATAAACTTATATTTGTGAAATCATGAAATCTTAGCTGAAAACAAAAAAAAATTATGATCACTAACACAAAACGGCATATGTGGGACAGTGTATTAATATTTTTTGAAAAATACCCAACATTTCAAAGAATTCTGTTTTATTTTGCTCCTTGGCAATTACTCTTTTTTTTCTTGAGTCATTTGGCACATATTTTTTTATTTTTACATGCAAACACTTTGGTGGTCATTTTATTGGATTGAACTCATTTTGAGATCGTAACCACATCTGGTATTTATCTTTAATCATGAAAGAAAAACATGGGCGCTGTTTCACAAAAAAAAATCATAGCCAGAAAAATGCTACAAAACCATGACAAGATTTGCTAGTATCAAATACTTTGATTTTAGAGGTTTGTAAAAGAAATAGAAATTAATGATCGATAACCAGGGTTTCGTAACACAAAGATTAGTGATCAATCATACGCTTGACTTTCACGAATGCAATCAATCACAAAAAAGTTCTACGATGATTGCTAGGCTTTGTGCAAAGGGGGCAATACCTGCCATGACTTGCTGTATAAAGTGCTCTGTTGAATGTGAATGATATGTCATCAATGATATACACAGCAAAGTAATATATCCATAGTGCGATTAATCAACCAAGATTGTCTTTAAATGAGAAAAGAGTGTAGGTTAGGATTTGAAGAGTTCTCACAGTCGTACCAGCTATTCGGAATGTAGAGAAAAAATCTTGATTTTTTCCAATTTGGTGGGCTTGTTTTGATCTAAAATTACTATTTTGCTTCAAGATTTTGACTAAATACTCATTGCTATGGTGCAGATGAAGCTAGAGTTATAATTTCTGTTTGTAGTAACTCCCGTTGGAACTTGGCAGGACAGCATTTTGCTGGTAAATGCCAAGCTGGTATATAACCAATATAATGACTAGAATTATAATGATAAGATAATGATAATAATTGTGTCTCGCGAGTACATTAAATCTAGATAAGGGTGCTATATCAGTGCTTTAATATTCCAATTTGGGAGGTTTTGTGTGCCCTTTTTATTTTTCCTGTTTGTGCTGTATTATAAACATGTGCCCTTTAGGAAAATGGCCTTGTGCTGAAAAGATATCAATATATTAGGCCTGTCGTGCCATTGTGTAACACCATATACTACAATAGCACTTTCAGTTGAGTCTAGGCCTCTGCACACCTTAAAACTGGTTCCACGATCCGATTTTGGAACAAATTGTATTTTGCTCATTTTCTGAAAATGTGAATGAAAAGTCTCTTTATTTGAGGTTCAAATTAGCCGTCAGAATACTGATATGAACATTTGGGAGGATTGCAAGCATTTATTTGGAGTAAAGTCAAATTGGTTTCAAATAGTAGCCCATAGTACGGTTGCTGTGATGTCTTTACAACGAGATAGCTATTTCACTTTTTCTAATAAGGATGATGGCATAGTCATAAATTTGAGCATAGGCATTCGTGCGATGATTTAGAACATTACACAGTAAGATAATCCATGTCTCACTATTAGCATCAAATTCTACTACATTTCATTCAAAAATCGGGTCGCAGAACAATCGTAAGATGTGCGGTGGCATTCAACCATCAAAGATTTGTAATCCTGGTTAGAAAGAAAAGACAGATTCATTTTTTTTTTAATTAAAATATGTTTTTATTCAACCAACCAATCTTTCAGGTACACATTTAGTAAATATATTGATGGACATGATGATGTGAAATCAAAATAGAAGTAAATATCTTATGTTAGAAATAGAATAGCTATGCGTATGATCAAAGCTTTATGATGTGTAGCTTTAAATTTGCATGTTTTTATTCATTGTTTTTCTCTGCTGAATATTCAAATTAAGACTAGGTGATTGAAAATCATGCGCTCGACAGAAATGTCTCTTTTAGGAAACATGACACAAGATATGCTTCTAAATTAAAATTTGATAATTTTTTTGACTAGTAAAGTGCCATGGAGTTATTGAGGCATGTAGTTAGATTTGAAATTGCTTTTAAAGCTTGTTTGCCAATAATGGATCTGTAAATTGTCTTTTTTTCATAATTCAAAATTAATTTTTACTGTAACTGAAAGTGAACTGATTGTGTTTTGGTCTGAAGGAAACGAACTTAAGTGGAATCATGTCAACTTACACACAAAAAAAGAAAAGAAGTAAGTGAAGATTCGAATACAAGTGGAGCCTTGTGGCCCAGTGGATTAGTCTCTGGACTATGGAACAGAGGGTTGAGGGTTCAAATCCCACCCACAGTGTAATTTCAGCAAGAAATTAATTCAAATACATGTAGTGCTGCACTAAACAGGAATTATTCCCTGAAATGCTTGTGTGCTGGCTAAATGTTTTTTTTAATATTCAAAATTGGTTCCCATGATCAAGATGTGAACTTTCAGTTTTGTTCAGGTAGGTAAAGCAGTGTGTTAGACCGTAATTAAATGGAATTGTTTAAACACATATAAAGGGTTTTTTTCTAGTATGCATGACATAAATGTTCCATTGAAGAGAAGCTGATCTTTTTTTGTTTCTTTGCTTTATAATTAATAATCTGGAAAAATACAATGTAACTTCAAATTGTAGTCTGGTCCAATGACTTGTGTTAGAGAAGCCTAAATGGTTATCTTTCATTATTCATTTTTTTAAATGCAAAGCAATATACGAATGCAAATAAGCACCAAAATCTTTGAATTGGCAATGCGATGGTACACCAAATCCTTAATTTGGCAATGTGGTGGGAACGTGTAGATTACTGTTTTTGGTGCACTTGGATAAATTTCTAACTTCTAAACCAATCTGTATATAGTTCTGATTCATGGTAATAATAATTATACATGTGATTTATAAAATCCACTCTGTAGAGTGCTCAACACCCATAAAGAAATTGAGAAGTTAAATGAAGAGTTTTAAGAACATTTTTGAAAGACAACAGAGATACAATTTTTGATGTTTTCAGGAAACTTCAGGACACTTAACAACTTAAGATACAATGGTAGGGAAATTACTAATGTTGTATTTGAAGATGAAAATAGCTGTTTGAATAAAGTATGAATAATTAATTTGATAACTATACATGGTTTAGAAATAGTGAAGAGGAACCTTGTTGGAATGAGTATTATCTGCTGTCCTTCGGATAGGATGTAAAATAGGCTCGAGTGAGCAGCAAGATGTTATACCAAAATACCTGTGGATGTTTTTATCTTTTGTTGTATTTGTGTTCTATATATCTATTGCCAATTTCATAGTCTTTATTCAGCATTAGAAAGTTTTAGCTCCATACCAGATTGTGATTGTACATAGGGTATAAGCTATTCTAATAATTGCTCACTGCTTAACATGAGGCTACTACCTTGTATGGTCTGTGATGTATCATTGTCTAATATTGTTTGCATTTTGTCATCGGACTGAAATTGATATTTATGTACAATTGGAATGTAATATTATGTTAGTTTTAGTTGGCGGTTGCAAAGACTCGGCCCCCGATTCATTCTGTGGGGGATTCTGAAGCCCTTTGTTGCTATCATGTATAGTCCACCCAGGAAGGGAAAATGTCGAGCACGGCATTTTGGAATATTTAATGACAGCAGTTGTATGTTACAATGTAGAATTATGTATGCACATTTGTGAATTAATCATTTAATTAATATACCCTTCCCTGTAAGCCTGTGTTGTTTTACTTTGTTCTTCTGTGAAATAGTAAAATAATACTGTAATCTTGAACTTTGGCGGCCTTGCGTATGTTACGAGGTGCAGATGACCATTCATTGGGGGACTACTGGGAATTTGGGGGGACCACCTATAGAAATGATGGATTTTTTTGATGCAGCACATACAGTACGATATTCTAATTCCTGTAAAGGCAATGGATGTGAGTGAAAGACAGATAGAGAAAGGGGGAGAGAGGGGAAGACTGGAGATGTTGTATGGAATGGATCGCAATGGAAGTGAGTGAAAGAGAGATGGAGAAAGAGGGATGGAAAATAGATGGGGGACTGGCAGAGAGATAAGCGATTGATGAAGAAGAAATAACCTCAGGAGAAAGAGAGGAAGGAAGACGAGAAGAAATGAAGGAGAGATGAGGAATCAGAAAAAGAAATAATAAATTGGCAGAGGAGTGTGTGTGTGACAGAGAGAGGGAGACGAGAGATGGTGTATGGAATAGAGTGGAGTAATACAAGAAAAAAATCGATACAAGTTAGATGATCAATAATGATACATTTTTGCCCAGTCTTTGTGTATTTCATGAAATATTTTTTTCTCTCTATGTACATTTGTGGGAGATAAAATTCGGATTTCATATACATTACCCTCTCCCCCCCAAAAAATATAGTTTTCAGAGATGCGGACATTACTAACTTACAAGAATGTAAGCATGCCAGTACATGGATGGAAAGAAAAAGTCATTTTTTTAATCTTTCCATCTACCACTTCCACTAATTTCCTATTTTCTAGTTTCCTTCTATTTTGTACGCTCTCTCCAACTTCTTTTACTAGTATTTTGTCTCTTTCCCTTTTCTCATATTTCACTCCCTCTTTGTCTGCCATTTAACTCTTCACTTCTCTCTTTCCACATTATTCTTTCTTTATCTGATACTAGTCATTTTGTCTTGAAAGATTGTCTTTCATTCTCTCTGTCCATCAATTTCATTATTTTTCTCTCTTTATACATGTATATATCTCCTCTCACTTTGAGCTTTCCTTATCTACCACTTTTCTTTCTTCCATTTCATTATTTCTTTTCATATCTTACACTTATTTTTTCATCACTATATCTCTTTTCATTCCCATTTCATTCTCTTTACTTGCCACTTATCTTTTGGCATTATTCTATCTCCTTCGTTTTGTTTGTGTATGTGTACTTATATTTTCACTTAATTGCATGAATATCAAAACAAAACAAGAATTTCATAAGAGCAAGTCAACGGATCTCTACGTGACAATTTTGTTCATATGAAGGATTGTCCCAACAAAATATGACAGATTGTGCAATATTTCTAGGCTACATGCTAAAAGATGGGTGGGAATTAATATTTTTTAAAGAATGAGCCACAAGCCCTGACATATTAGTCCTTTATTTCTTTCTTGTCCCTTTCATACAAGAAAAACAAGCTAGAGTTAGATGGATAAATACATAATACATACAGTTTACTTTTATTCCGGAAATGCAAATACAAACCAAATATTAGATCCAATGTACAAACTGTGTTGCCTGTTAGGAAAAATAAAACATAGCAAACCGTGGAGAAAAACTTACAGTAATATGACGAAAAAGAAAACAATTTTTTTCTTTAAAAAATGACACCTAGACCCCCCCCCTTCCTTTTTTACAAGTCTGGTTTAGCTTCATTTCATTGTCAAAATTGGATTAGCATTATCATGAAAGATGACAATTACACATCGCTAGTATTTGATTGAATAAAGTATACATCATACAGGGTTGAAGCTACTCATTTTGTGGGAGTCACATACATTGTACAGTCTAAACTACATTTTAAACACTGTTGGTGGTAGGTGGTTTAGATACATGTATGACAAGAAGATTTACATGTAGTGTAACATAGAGTGTACATTTATTTCTTAATTAGATGAAGTAAAAACAATCTGAGGTCTGCTACACGAGGCTCAGCGATTGATCGTACAGCTGATTTGTATGCTTGATAGCACATACAATTAGAGTATTAGGGTAATGTAGATCTATTGACTATTAAGGGAAAGTATTTTGATAGCGCAGACTCTGGTGCAGTCGACTCTGCCTCCACACGACACAGAGTTGAGAATTGAACAACTGATCTTTGATTCTACTTTCAAATAACCGATGAGAGTTGAGAAATGTGCAATTGAGCTTGTAAGTGAAAAAAAGAAAACAATATTAAAGAAAAGCTTGTGATATCTATTAACTCAAACATTATGAATCTTAAATACCGTAAGCACAAACTGGAGGAATATGAGATTATATTAAATTGTATAAAATCCAGCAAACTCGGAGGAGTCAGTGATTCTTTTTGGGTTAAATAAATATGAATTCACATGATCACATCCATGATGAACAAAAAGATTGACACAATGTATCATTGAGAATAAAAAGACTTAAAAACAAGACATTATTACCTTTTCTGCAGACACCAATACCTATGCCTCCCCCCCCCTCTTCTGAACCTACAGGTAGAGCAACATTGACTTATTGAGTGAGGGTCACAAATGTGCTTTATAGTAACATGAAAATAAGCCCCCTCCCCATCCAACCACTTCTTCAATCTTGGTATCATCCTTAAAATCAAGGATTTGCAGATTTAATCTTATTTTTACACTTCCCTATTTTGTAACTATTACTTCATAAAACCAAGAAAAAACATGAAAATATGCCCCCAAAGATTAAAAATCAGTGATTTGCCGATATCTAAATTTTACACTTACCCATTTCTGAATGACATGTGCTAGAAAGCTGACAGAAACATATATCCCCCAATTATTTATTGCTTTTAACATCAAAATTAGGGATTTGCGAATTGCAAATCAAATCAATCTATCACACTTACCCATTTTGTTACTATAAAAAAATAAAAAGTACCATCCGCTATGTACTTTTCAATGATATGCAAAGTCATTCCTAATACGATTGTTGACGCAAATAATTTCATGACATTCTGATCTCATAGATGACGTTCATCAGGTAAAATCAATCTTTAATTCAATGCCGAGATACCTCCAGACAAAGTTTTTACTATTTTTTATTAAAAAGTCAAAATATTGTCTTCATTCCTCATTAAAACTTAAAATCACAACTGGTAAATGGCGACCAGGAAACCAAATGGAAAAGTTTAGAAAGTGTTTTGAAAAGAATCGTCGTGTTCTTGCTGCGCGAGACCGTTGGATTGGTCTTCATTCTGGATCTCGTCTTCGGCTTCCATCCCACGGTATTCCTTGAGCTTGGCGTGGTAATCCTCGGCGGTGAAATCCACCTCTTGGCGATCGTCCTCTCCGTACTGGTTCTCTTGCTCTGTGTATCCATCACCTCCACCTTGTTCTTCCTGATCCTGGTTATAGCCTTCTGGTTGGTCTTCATACTCACCCTTCCTGCCATCTCCATCCTCAAACTGATCTTTCCTGCTCTCATCCCGACCCTCATCGCGCCTCGCGTCATCGCGATCTCGGTCACGATCCCGTCTCCTGTCGCGATCCCGGTCGCGATCACGGTCCCTGTCGCGATCGCGATCCCTGTCTCGCCTGCTGCGATCACGGTCCCGATCCCTGTCACGACGTCCTCTATCTCGCTCGCGATCACGCTCTTTGTCAGGATCTCTCTCCCGCTCATCATTTTCTCCCCTCCTTCTGCGATCGCGATCCCGGTCACGATCTCTATCCCGCCGATCACGGTCTCGATCTCTGTCCCGATCACGTCGCCTCTCACGATCCCGGTCTCTTTCGCGATCACGGTCGGGTTCTTCTCTTTCGCGGCGATCTCTCTCCTCGTCCTCCCTTTCACGCTCCCGTTCTCTTTCCCTAAAATGAACAAGAAATGGCTTTGATTCAAAATTGCTTTTGGAAATATATTCAATCATAACATTTCAAAATCTTACATTCTACAAAATTTCATTGATAGTAAAAAAAAATAAAAAAGGCTCTGAATGTGCTAATTTTTTGTTTGAAGACTCTTTGTAGTGTTTTAAGGAAATGCAACCCAGACATTTTACAATACCAAAACTTATTCTTTTTTTTCTTATTTATATATTTCTATGTTTTTTTTTACCATTTGTTGTTTCTTTTTTAAGGACATATGTTGGGGACACTGTTGCGATTATAAATAGCATAAAATTAAGATTTGAATGAGTATTTTTGGCTGAAAACATAATAATGTGCAACTCCAGAACCCTGTACCAGGATGTCGCAAAAATGTTGTTAAAGATGTGGCAGATTTCCGGCGAATGCTTGTGAATGCAGTTGAGGCCAGAAGTTTACATACATCCAGGAAATTCAAAGAAAAGCTGACACTTGCCAAACATCATAAAATATTCTGTATCTTATAAAATATTTGTGCTATCATGACGAATTTGATAGCAGAGTGTGTCATGCCCCTTCATCACATTGCTTTGTCACCAGGAGCTGAAAAATATTTTGTGTGGTGATTTTGGTGTCATTTTCCCCCAAAAATCTTCATATTTTGGACAAAAAAAGAAAAAATTCATAGTTACTTTTCAACACAAACATTTAGGATTACACTTTTTGTTCAGTGGTGACATATCATGATAGAAAATGTAATACAAATCATAGATTTGACATTTATTTATTTCTATGAAGCAATGTTTGAAAATATGTAACAATAGAATACATTCTACAAGATTACTTTCTTTCTTCAAAGGAAATTCCACCTGAAATATACTTTGATCCCAATCATGTGACAGAGGTTAATACGCTCTTCCATTTGATACTAAATTTGTCATGGTAACATTCATATTACTGTAGATATAGTATATTTTAAGATGTTTGGCAAGCAAACAAATTTCACTGATTTCCATGGGTGTATGTAAACTTTTGGCTTCAACTGTATATTGCGCAAGACATGAGGGGGGGAAGCGCTTTTACTTTGATACAATTTAACATGTTTAGTGCGAATATCAATGAATGAGTGTAGGACTTGAATCCGGACTTGGACTTTAATAAACTTCTTGTATCTCACCTGTTTCCGGATGGATCGTCTCTTCCTGAATGACGCGAGTTGACATCAGGTCCTCCTCGTCTGGTCCCTCCTAGACCACCACCTGAAGAAACAATCCACATCATACTTGCTATCAAAAAGGAGAACCTAAGTACATACCTGACAACATGGAGTTATGCCTCTTCTGGACAACCAATGAATAGTCCAGGTTGGACCTTGTTGTTTGGCAGTTCCCTTTTCCAAAGCTAACATAGAGGGCACATGTCTCCCAATCTCTAATCAGTGCCAATCCGCTCATCTTCCCTTGTTGGGGGAGGGATGAGTGGATTGGTGATTACAGATTGGGAGACATGTGCCCTCTATATTACCTTTGGGAAAGGGCACTTCCAAACAACAAGGTCCAATCTGGACCAGACAACCAATGGCTAGGGGCCGACTAAGCCCCCAGCGGGGTCCAGAGCCCCATGCGGGATCAATAATAGTAATAATAGTAGGCATTTATACAGTGCCATCTATCTAGAAATAATCTATTCCGAGGCGCATTGTTTATTCATTATTACCCCGGTTTTAGTTTGAGCTGCCTCTCAGCGCTCAGTGCGTTCAAGGAATTGATCCTGCCGGGTACCGATTCACCTCACCTAGGTTGAGTGCAGCACAATGTGGATAAATTTCTTGCTGAAGGAAATTACGCCATGGCTGGGATTCGAACCCACCACCCTCCGTTTCAAAGTCAGAAGACTTATCCACTGGGCCAAAACGCTCCACATGAGAAGTCCCGAAGGCAGTGCCCCCTAAAGCTCCTTGAGTTTAGCAACTTCAACCCTTTAAGGACTGGGCTATTTGAGATTTTTCAGGACTGGGGCATGAATGGGTCTATGGCAATTTCTCATACATTTTTCTATCTCACATGAAATTTCAGAAATAGAGACGTCCTGATTTTTTGGTCATTTTGAAAGTTGGAAATCAGGACAATCCTGATAAAATCAGAACAGTTGGCAGCTCTGTAAGTGTTGTGCGATTTTAGTATGTTTTTTCATTGGGCCTGGAAAATATTCCTCATATGCTATACAAGTTTAAAGCCAAAAAAAGCCTAATATCAGAGCATGAAATCTGGCAAACTTTGAGATGAGCTCGACAAAACATGTCTGGGAAGATTTTAGGGGGTCGAATGATAAGATGATTCCAATTAAAAGCGCTTCATGATTCGCAAAATATGAAATTTGTCATATTCCTTCTCCGACATAAACATCTACATTGGTGACCTTTCAGTGTGATTCTTTTTCAAGCTTATCTCAAATATAAGTACTTTGTCTTTCCCATGAAATCATAGATCACTGCAACTACATGCACTTTTCTTCATTTTTAAAGCACCCTGCAACCGACGAATCATGGGGAAATTGAATCAATACAAAATTTGCATAAGACCAAATGACTTGCATGATATAATCCATCCGTCGGACTAATGCAATAAAAATTCGGACAGCATGAATTTGACCGAACTTGCGATGGTTATTACTTCGAGTCGTCGCAGTTCTAGTTTCCAACAATCCCAATTCTAGACTCTTAGCAGGTCTCTTGATTGCTAAACCAAACTAATAACCTCTGTGAGGTTACGTTTCAAAGTGAAAACACGCAAATTACTTCTGGTTGGTTAGTCTTCTAACTGTTGCTCTCCTGTATTAGACCTCCCAGACATGCAGGCGTCTATTACAGAACACCCCCAGGCATGCAGCCAAGTGAAAGACTTGAATCCCTTCTCTGTTCTGAGATTAGCCTTGATTTCCCCATGATTTGTCAATGTCAGGTCGCTTTAATATCTGTCATTAGCTTACCTAGTCTTCTTGGTACCCATCCCTTGACTGTTCTCGCTCTCTCTACATCAACCAGAACCCGGCGATTGTCGATCTTCTTACCGTCTGCGTACTTGTAGGCCGCTGTCAGAGACAATACAAATCATTAATAATTTCTAGCCGACAAAAACAGCTGAATTGAGATACTTACCCGTCTGAAATAAAGGAAATGAATCATTAATTCAATGAATTGAATAATAAATTTTGAGGGTTTGTGGGTAAGAGCACCAAAAGGAGGCTTCAAAGTTCTAGCAGAAAAATAATCAGTTTATATTAAAAAACATATACCACCCAGTATGTTCATACATATTTTTTTTTTTCAAACGTCTATCACATGTGAATTTCATGTTAGTGAAATGTTACATTCCAAACAATCAATGAAATTCATAGGTCACCCAGTTTGAACAAAATACACTTGCAAAGAAGCCTATGTTAGATTTAATAAGGACATATCACATACAGTACATGTAACTTGCAAAATTTATCATTTTAAAAGCTTTTGTAAGGGAGATAATCTGCTTTCAGATAATGACTTCTAAATTGGAAAGGGAAGAATATTAATTTTTAAACCCAAAAGAAAATCAAAGAGTTGAATGAGTATTGCAGCTCTATAGCAAGTACATTGCCCACCCAATTTACATTTATGTCTTAGTTATTGTTCTTTGTATTTTGAGAGTATTATTAATAAAAAAAAATGAATATAATTCAGTTTCATTTATCAATAAGGAAGTACAATAGGGCAGTAGCCAATGTGAAATACATATCACAGTATAGACCTGTCAAAAGTGTAAATCAATATAGGCCCTACTCTTCCTAAAATCTAATACTATATTATAAAAAAGAGAAGCCCCCTTTTGTGCAAAAAAGTTGAAAACATTCCTTTTTTTTCTTTAACCATACCCTTCATTCAAATAAAATTTTAATTTGCTTTGTATTAAATGCTATTTTCTGAAAATATCTAAAATATCACAAATAGTGCATTGCGTATAAACCAAAACTTTGTTAAGTGTGAATGGACCACTTACCAATCTCTTTGCTTTTTTATACTTATCTGATATTTAGCAGTGTGAGATGGCTGTGTATGTAGGTGTATTGAGGTCATTCAGACAGGAACCCACTTGACAGTGCATTTATTGTCAAAGCACTTACCAATGCACTCAATTGTGTACTTTTACAGAAAATGTGCATTACTTACTTTTTGCACGTAACAAAATAACTCAACTACCTTTCAGTATACATTAACCTATTAAAATTGTGGAAATCCCTCAGAAGCTAATGTCACTGTTTCTTTTAAGTTTTAAATTTTGTCTTCGACTTTTAATCATGTACATTGAACTTGCAAGATTTGAAATTCTGTTTGCCCCCTCCCCGAAAACATTCGTAATTAAAGCTGAAATCAAGATTAATTGGGTCACGAAATAGCCGTCATATACAGAATTAGAGTTACACGTAAATCACAAAATCTTATTCTCATTTATACATGAAGGAAATGATAAAGGAAATCATTTGCATAAATATTTCTCATATATATTTCAAATAAAACTTAAAAAAAGAGAAAAAAAAGGCAATTTGGTATATTTAACCAACTGGGAAAAAATATTGAAGAGAAGGAAGAAAACCGAGGAAAAGAGAAATATTCCCGAACCCCTATTACTCCACAAGATTGGGTTTGAAGTACATGTATAGTCCCTGTGCAGACCATTGCATTACAATTAATTTTTAAGTACTTGATTTAATAGCATTTGAATTATTAAATAAACAAATTAGAGAGGAAGATAAAAAAACATATTTCACAGGAAAATCTTAACAAAACATCCTGAATATATTTTTTTGCAAAAAAGTCGAAACATGGAATTTCACAATAACCCCCCTTTATTTTTCATGTTTTTTTTTTTAGGTATTTATTTAAACTGAGTTTCATGTGACTCAAAACACATAGTTTACTATAATTACAATCATGCATTTCATTCTCCCTCTAAAAACAACTCCTAGATTTGACATTGTACATGTATATACAAGGATACCTTTAAAATTGAATGACACTGATACTTATATTGAATAGATGACATCCACGTACTGGAGAATGGCACTTGAAGAATAATTCTTAGATTCAAAATATCCTACATGTACATTGTGTGATTTCTGATTTTACAACTTAGAGGTCATCTCCATGACCTTTGCACTGTCTCCATAACAACCAAGTCATCTCCATGACATCTACACTGTATGTATCTCCATAACACCAGGTCATCTCCATGACCTTTATCTGTCAACCAGGTAATCTCCATGACCTTTAAACTATGTCTCCAACAACCAGGTCATTTCCATGACCTTTACACTCCAACAATCAGGTCATCTCCATGCCCTTTACTCTATGTCTCCATAATAACCTGGTCATTTCTATGACCTTTACACTGTCTCACCTTTGACCTGTACTTCACTCTTAACTTTCTCACTCTTTCTGTCCACACACAATTAATTTTGTTGCATCAGTGCAAGAAGGCTTTTCAGCATCAAGTACATCAAATGAACAAATCTATTCGAAAAAACAAGATGTCTTTTATAAATCCATGTACTGATTTAGGAGTTGCACCCATGCAACAATTTTTATGACTGTCAAACACTCTGGCGTAGCAGCAACCAAGATCATTACAAGACCTTTGAACATACATCACCCTAACATCATTCAATCATTCTCAACTTGAACTTTAATAATTTGAACATTTATATTAATACTCCATCTATCACCTCTATTCATTCAACAAACTTTCATACTCCTCATTTTCTATATACAAGTAACTCTATTATATGAACATACATTCAAACTTCCAACACACCTACGTTTGGATTGGAAATTGCTTTTTTAAATTAATAAAATCTGGTTGACTGTCTTACCCAAATGAATTATTAAAACTAAACTACCAATAAAAGGTGATACATTTTTTTTTTACTTCTAAGATATTCATCCTCTCCAATTTTTGTGAATGGATTGCAGATCTGTACATTGAACTTCATGACATCAATTCTTAATTATCGTTTTAGTCAGTGAAAACCCCCAACTAATACCATTCATAAATGACCCCTAAAGGACGAAACTGCTTGCAAGAATCTGTGACTTTCATCTCTCCGCACACCTCGTAACAAACCTAGTAATAAACTGAACACTACGAACAGACCTCTCACAAACTGCGATGGTACAAGTGTTTGTTGACACTGAAATTCTCACGCCTTCCCAGAATAAGACAAATTATACAGGGCTGAAGGGAAAAGGGTCACATAACTGAATGGATGATATTAAAAGTTAATTTCTTCTTAGGCCCACTTAATATTAAAATTTGCACTGGCCAAATGAAAAGTTTAAGTTACAAAAGTCAATTCTGACTTTAAAATTCTGTGTTGGTGTTAACAGAGAACGAAAGCATACGCGATAAAAAATGATTTGGCTGTTTTCACTATTAACAAACTGTTTCCTTAAGGAAATAATAAAATCAATTTACTGTTTGGGGGTTTAATTTTGGGGGAAAAAAGAGATCCAAAGAGGGACTGTAACTTTGATAATGAAAGTTTGATTGAATATTTGGTGAATGGCAAGCAAAAATCTGATTCTGTTATTTTGTGCTGCGGTTTTATCTCAACGACTTGATTGGATCGATTGGTCACACTCTCGCACTCCTGAGGGAACAACAATCTTCTTACCAAAACATACAAACCTAACGGTTGTCATGTATCTTTAGCCAATCATAATGCAGCATGGCTGAGCGTTAGCCAATGAGCAAGCAGCGCACACGTTCAAATTGCGTGGCTGTGTTGGGAGTGACAAAAAGAGAAAGGTTTGAGAGAGCTAGTCGGAACTATACATTATATTCTACCACAGGCATCATAATGTAAATAACACAATTTTTCTAAATATAATTTATAGATGATATAAAGCATTAAAATTATCCGATCGTATGCACTTTGGGGCAGATAACACTGTTAAATAATTGGTCATTAAAAATAGACTGTATTTATATTAAAAACAGACACGTGCGAAGAAAGTAACTGTTGAAAACCTCACAAAAAAGGAGACTAATAATGAAAAAAAAAACCTTAAAAAATACTTTAAACAATGAGAAAATCTTCGGCAATGAATATGTGTACCAGCGACCAAACATTTGCTCCCGCGACAATTGCTCCTTTTTCCGGTTCTGTAGACACATGGGTGTGATACGAAACTGATTTCAAATAATGTAGGAGATTGGGTTAGTGACGGGTTTACTTTTACACTTGAATTAACCCATGAAGGTATTAAGGCAACTTCATCCCGAATACTATTAATTGAAAATGATTTTAAAATCCATGTTTTATCGTTTGAAACGGAGATCCTTCAAAAATTTATTTTACCCAATTAATCATGGGCCCGGCAGCCGCGTGCAGCGCCAGATCGACGTAGCTCTATCCTTTGTACTGCAAGCCAGCAGCTCCCATCTTTTAACGTCATTTGGTCGGACACGGCCGGGTTGGAACTCCCGGCCTCCCAGTTGTGAGACGGACAGTCTACCAACTGATCCAACACACCGAAGAGAAAAAAGGTGCCCTAACCCCAGACTTCCACAAGAGCAACTGATGCAAAAGCAAATGTCATTGAATCACTCTACCATAAACAATTGTGTTATTTTTTTCCTGTTTTTTTTTTATTTACTAATAAGACATATGGCCTCATGATCCTTAAATACTCTTTTGTTCCATAATTTTCAATTCATATCACACGTTTGAAGATACAATACTCACCATACACTCTTTTGTTATTTTACAATCTCACCACTTGAACATCTTACCAACCATGGATGAACCAATCGCAGGACTCGTATTACAAGAATGAATAAAAGAACACACTTGTGTACATCACACACTTACCAATATATTCATATTCAAATCTCGATACAGAACAAGTAAAAGATATAATTCAGACCATTTACTAGATTTTAATTACACTCCGTTCTACAGTACAACCTTCTGCACTTTGATTTTTAATTTTTTTTAACAAATCAAAATTGGAAAAAAATAAATAAAGGAGACTAGTGCAAAAATATTCAAGTGAGCCCCTAATTGTAGAATGGATTTTTCTTTTATTTTTACTAAAAATACTCTTTAGAAAAACTGACAGGGAGAAATGAAGTTTGGTTTAATTTGCAGATTTTTGCTGTTCCACAAGTACTCTTTGACGGGCATTAAATAATGACAGACACACTACCCGTACTCTGATTCGATTCCTAAACCTGGGCCCATATCAAAAAGCTTTGCGATTGATCGTGGGGTTGGTTTTTATGATCGATCATACACAATACTCAATGCAATCGATCAAAGAAATAAACCCCACAATCAGTCACCAGGCTTTATGCTATGGGGCTCTTGCTCTTATTCCTAAACTTTTTGTCAGATCTGTACAATTGTTTATCAAGTAAAAAAGAATAGAGAATGAAGTATACAGCGGGGAAATGGTTCAATCCCTCATGCAAACCAAAAATGTTTGATTAGTTATTGTATACTTACAATGCATGTCTCTTTCATGTGCGTACTCTATGAAAGCATATCCCTTCGGTTTGCCGGTGTTGATGTCATGGGCAATGCTAATCTGTTGACAGGAGAAAGAATGTGCAAATAGAAACAATGATCGTAGACTGGCAATTCCATGTTTAGTGAGTACAATTTCATTATTATGATTATTATTTGTTAGGCGTCACCTTGCCCAGGAGGCAAAAAGCGAGGTGAATCACTGTGACCCACAGCCGTAAGTATCTTCTCGCGATATAACTGATGGGGAAAGAGCGAAGTAAGCTCAGTCTGGAAAGTGTCTGCCTGTCGAACCAAAGGTCATCGACTCGAGTCCACCAAGGGCGGATGACTGAAGCCTGCGATGTGTGTAGACGTCTCTCCCCTTTTCAATAGATGCAGGCTATTTTACAGTGGAACACACTCCGTCCCTTGGACAGGATGTTAAATGGAGGCCCCACGTAGAGGAGAGTCATCACCTTTGCATGCTTATATACACGTCAGTGGACTGGGCCACCATTAATTCATCTAAAACTCCTTTGGTACATTGTAAAAAAAAAAAATAAATACATTCAATGTTCGCGCTATGGTAGGCAGCCTGTTTCATGGTGCTTATACTAAAACCAAGTTTGAAAGCAACCACAACTACCATTCCCTGATATTCTTGGACTTAAGAAATATGAGTTCATGATATGATGCAGTATTTGGTACCCTGGGGTACCAAATAATAATCCGCCATTTTGTTGTATTATTTATTTTATTTTTTGCGCTGTACCCTGGGTTACCAAAAAATGTGTACAAGTATATTTTAATGTTTTGTACAGATTTTTTTTTTCTTTTTAGTGATCTTATGTAACAATTAATGCATGAAAATGATAACTTTATTCTAATTTTCATGTTCTGTTCTAATCTTCACTGTTCAATAATGATACCTGTATAATTTGTTTACTATTATTGGCATTAGATTGTATCAAAGAAAGGAAATAGGCGTTGTGATCATTGTCCCCATTCATTGTCATGATTGTCGCACTGATCGTACCACGACCGTGATCACCATGACAACAATGTAACTGTACACTAAATTACAACACGAGATGGCGCTGCACAATGCCGTACCCCGGGGTACTACGGTACCCCGGTGTACGGCGTGGTGCATCATATACCATATTTGACTAAACTTTTTTTTTTCTCTCATTTCCTCAGACTCCATCACTACTTCTATGTATTTAATGTTTGTATGGACTGTACTTTCGACATCTTACTTAGCATTCTGATGTTGTTTGACACAAAAATAAAAGTTATCATTTGAAAAAATCACTAACCATTTTGATTGGACCATACGATTCAAACTCTCTCCTCAGCTTAGACTCTGTGGTATCGTAGTTCTGCATGAAAAGGAGTAAAAAGACAAGGGAAAAATTATTTGCAATGTATGAACTTCATTGGGTATTGTATTTAAAGGAAATTGTAAATGAAACAGACGTGAAATAGTGGCATAGTAATTGGAGGTAAAAGATTGAAAAAAAAAATATCTGTGGTCAGTCTGCAGTGGTACATGTATGCAGAGCGTGTAGCTAGGCTTTGCTGTAGCGAATGCTATTGACAATTAAGGAATTAATGTGTGGTCAAATGATGTACATACATGTAAGTCGATGCACTGCCCAAATCAATATAATATGCAACACAAAAAGTATGCAAACTTATGGCACATGACCAATACACAAAAAGATAAAGAGGACTTTGGTCATAACATAAATTAGAAACTTTGGGCATTTGTAGCAGACGGTATTCATTAAAAGCATCTTGCAACCGAGTTAAATTAAAGAGTAGAAATTACCAGTAATTATGAACACTACTTACAATACGGGCTACAAAGAGTGTCTTGAAGGCATTTGACGTTGCACTTGGATTGCTGTGGGCATCCCCTGTATTGAGAAAAAAATTCAAAACCTTTGTTTATTGTCATATAACCTACAACCATTCCATTGTGACATTTATACAAGATATCAACTTGTTAAAGTTAATTGCTTGAAAATTTCATATTGCAGACCTGTGATTTTCCGATTTATTTCAATGAAAGTACATGTAGTGACACTACACATTTATTTGTTCTAGTCACTAGTGTGACATGACACTATATTGAAGATTCCTGACCTTACTGTTTTTTAGTGGAATTTCCTCATCATCAGGTTTCATCTATTTGCAAGAGAAAATCTATGACTCTCTAATAAAAATACTTTTTGCGAATTCGCCGAACAGCCATAAATTCAACAACACACAAAAATATTGGGACCCTCATCATTAAGTGGAAGATTCTGAATGCAAATATTAGCTGGTCCAGTATTTGTGTAGTTCATAGAGCAGATTCCCACGAGGATGCAGCTTCGAAGGAATTCTAATAGCTCAATGAACTGAGTTTTCTTTTCCTGGTGTTTACTACACATCACAACATGGACTGATATGACGTGCGAAAAAACCAGGTATAATACATAGAAATGGGTGATTCCGCAGCCAGTGGCATTACACTTTTACATGTCTTTTCTAATACTTGGTGGTGCTTGGAATCACCCAAATACATTATATACATTGCATCTTAATGAGAAAGGAAAGAGTAAACTGCTGACGCAGGATCTAAAAATTGAACTGTTTAATTACATTCTGCGACTTCGCTTTCCATCTTTTGTTTGCACGACTCCTCTTTCTCCTTAATCTTCCGAAGACGCTTCTCTTCTCTTGTTTCTCCCCGAGCTGGAGGAGGGGTGTCTGCAGGATCCTGGTATGTAAAAAAAAATTAAAATAACAGGTAGAGTACAATAAATCAGAAATTAAACAAAAATTTTGCATTTTTTTCTGTACTCTCTGGAGGGTCATTGTCAGAAAACAAACAAACAAATGAGCCTTTGACTTTAGCAAGACAAACTTTTGGTAGGGAGTGACTGCCTATTTGTTGTGTCCATTACTTAGCCGTAGACAAGTTTGGCACAAAGCAAGTCTCAAAATATGGCAGAGGCCATCTCTGCATGTACATCTTGTCTATTTGATTGAATTGGATTGGAGTCTCCAACATCACTCAGCTCAGCCATGCGCATCCGGTTGGCTATATCAAAGTACGTGAACAATCCAACAAATTTTGAAAAAGTTAGTTTGATAGCTGTACTACTGTACCTTTTCCTCCGAGCAGAGTCCTTGCTTTCAAATTCCAATTTTTTTTATACTTTCCTAGTTATATTCCTCTTCCTTACTTTTTTTTCCTTCTCTATTCTGTTCCAACCCGAGTCTTCTGTTCTGGCATCTTTCATCATATTTTTACCAGTCTTCTCCGAGGAACCCAACATTAAACTAAAAAAAGTGTATAAGTTTACCAACAAGAAGACAAATCAACCAGTCCATATCTTGATAAATTGAGATTGACCTTGTTTATGCCTTATTATGGGGACATTTTTCACTTACCGCTGCGGCTGCAGGTCATGGAAATTTAGTCTACAGTGATGTAGCATGCTAGAAATTAGATTCGAAAATTCAGTGACAGTGACCTTAATTTCCCCCACTTCCTTCATCTAAACAATTTTTCACAACTTCACCATGTTTCTGACTTTCCGTGTTTGCTGTTTTCTTTCTTTCTTTCCTTCCTTGTCTCTGAGTCTGAATCTGACTCCTTTTCAAAACTGATTAGCCTGGCATGCCTAGACCAAAAGCTTCGGTCTCTGTTTTGTTGGTTTGAACTTCGTTGGCTTCACTCACCAAATACAGAGACCGAAGTTCTAGGCGATCTGTCAGGGGACTCAATGGCCATATGTTTATGTACTTAAGATCGGATAAAACGGGGAAGTGAATTTGCGCAACAGCCGAGGTGTCACTGTTTTTGTTCCTTTTAACTTCATTTTTCTCAGTTTTGGGGCAATTAATGCCAAGAGGGAATATAAATTTGCATTTTGGTCACGTTAGTTTTCAAAATTTTTATTCATTAAAGACAAAAATTGAAAAGCCCCGACGGGGGGATTTTGCATTGCAAGTCCCCTAATGGAGGCTGCACGATAGCGAGCCGTCTGTGTACGAGGAGAAATTTAAAAAAAAATGTCAGAAAACTCCTCGAAACGCCGTCTGTTTCGAGGAGTTTTCTAACATTTTTTGCCAGCTGTCATGGCTGTCTAGCATGCCTAGCCTAATTTCATTCAATCTATATTCCCTTCTCTCTTTTTTCTTTCTCTCTCGGGCCTTTTCTTCTTTTGGAGCATACTTTACCTCAAAGAGTTGAACATAGCTTGAAATTCCGCTGTAACCGTCAGTTCTTTTCTCTTCTGGGAGTTTGTCCAGTGGAGGAAGATAACGAATGGGCTCGCGTGGAGCGAAAAGTGCCAACAAATTTGGGGGCAGATACTGCGTCATGTTTGGCTTTCTATGGTTCAAATAACGAAAAAACGCCTCACAAACTCCTCATCCCGAGCATCTTTATACTAAGCCTTAAATTTTCCTATGTTTCTCCTGGCTTTTGGTGTTCAAAATTCTGTAAAAATATCGTTCTTTGGCTTTGAAATTCGTGAGAAGATCTTCGAAGCTTCCTCACCAACGTCGCGTGATGGCTTTTTTTGGGGACGGGACAACTCGGACCACGGGACATCTCGGACCGCGGGCCGAGTTGTCCCACCCAGTACGAGATTTTTTTTCCACAAGTTTGCGTCTATTTTTCCGTCATTTCGAAATTTCTTGTAAAGATTTTTTAGAGATATGGTCTGATGGTAATGTTCTTCACTTTCTATTACTTTTTTTTCGCTGAAATAAAAAAAAAGTGTAATTTTAGGCGTTTTTCGACAGCTCGCGATTCCCATAGGCGCGCGTGTATTAACTGTGTCGGTGCTCGGCTCGGCCCCGCTCAATAACTGACTTGATTTTGTGATCATTTCTCCTCAAAGTACCACTTTTATCGCAGAAGATGGACTTTGTTGTATTCCATTACCTCCATTTTCTCATCACAAGGATAAAATTTGGTGTATTTGCACGATTTTGATCAAGTTTTTCATCTTTTTCTCTCTGGTCGCAAGAAGCGAACAACCGATGAACGGTCCGCTGCTCTTCATCGTAATTCTCCGTAGCTCGGCCGCCTAATCTGGCGAGGTGGGATTCAGACCGAATCCACAATGGAAGTGGGCGTGCACAGCAAAGAGCTGAGCTTGACTGAGTGAGAGAGAGTGAACTCGAGTTTGAAGCTTGGCAGTGTCGTATAGGCTCTGCCTTTTTTTTGTAAATATATATTTTTCAATTTTTTCTATATTGATTTTCCCTGGTTTCGAGCTCTAAGATTGTAATGATATAATTATGCTTCAATTTCTTTGACTGAGTGTGACTATGGTGTGGATGTTTGAGTTGCTCAAAAATATTTTTACGTGGGTGGGGGCTCGGGGCGATTTCACTCTTGCCCCCGAAATGCGAAAAAAAATATATTCGGGGTGTAGCTGTGTGGGCATGCCGGGCTGAGGCTAGCCATCAATAATTTTTTTTTTTTTTAAAGGGGGGGGGCTTAATTTTTCACTTTAAATTGATCATTTTTAGGCCTTTTTTTCCCATTTTATTTTTAATATTGAATTTCCGTGGTGTAGAGTTGAGTTTTAAGTTGCAATAATCAATATGCTTTAATTTCTTTGACTTTGAATGTGACTGTGGTGTGGATGTTTGAGTCGAACAAAAAATACTTTTACGTGGGTGGGGGCTCGGGGCGATTTCACTCCTGCCCCCTAAATGCGAAAAATATTCAGGATGTAGCTGTGTGGGCATGCCGGGCTGAGGGTAGCCCTCAATAAAAAAATGTTGTTTTTTTTTGGGGGGGGGGCTTAATTTTTCACTTTAAATTTATTATTTTTAGGCCTATTTTTTGTACATTTTATTTTTCATATTGAGTTTCCCTGGTGTAGAGTTGAGTTTTAAGTTGCAATAATTAATATATATATTAATATTAAGACTGAAGCCTTGCCCTACAGCTTAGAATATTTTTTTAATCAAGTTTTAGGCCACTCAGTCTTATTCCCATTTGAAATATAATCAGGGCCGGATCCAAAATTTCCCTACAGGGCCGGGGGGCATTTTGTCTAGGAATTTTTGACAAAAGGTCTTTACTGCCAAATCACAGTAATTTTTTCTCAGGAAAAATTTGACAAGCAAAAAAAAAAGAAAAAAATGTAAGTTGCCTTTTCAGTACTTTTTAAGGGGGGCGAATGTTGACTTTTGGTATATATTTACATTAATCATGCAAGTTGCAGGTATGATCACCTTCTCAATGACTCTTAAGACAAGCTTCTGCAATTAATAAAATATATTGTATTTACTAGATAATTTGAACAACTGGACCAAATTGTGGCAAGATTAATGAGCTATATATAAGTGACAATGGGGAACCCGAGGCTGATAATGATATGATTTGAGCAAAGAAACGATAAAAATTTGATCAAAATCGGATAAGGAAAAACAAAGGTAGAGGGGACCACAGGCTGCAAAATTTGACAAACATTTAAAAAAAGGTTATCGCCCAAATGTAGGGTAATTTCTAACCCCAAAACAATTGACAAGAAAAAAGAGGGGGTTTTCAATAATAAAAGGTCATTTAGTCCTAAACACATGTATCATTTCAATTGTGAATGATTCATTATTTTGTTCTCCATGAAGAAAAATAGTAGGGTGGACATTTGGTATTGTGTCCCCCTATTTTTGGTAGGGGGACACGTCCCCCCCCCCGATTTCCTCCCATAATCATCCCTCACATCCTCGTCCTTCTCACCATCTCATGCACCCCTCTTATCAAGAGTCATCATCATCATCTCTCTTATTTATATCCCTCATGCACCTCCTCTTCCCTCTCATCATCAAGGCCCACCCCTTATCGCCATCCCTCACATCCTCATCTCCATCTCTTTCCCTTTGTCCCTCTCATCATCCCCCCCCCCCTCATCAAGAGTCATCAAAGATCCTCATCCCTCTTATCATCACCATCTCTCACCTCCTCGTCCCTCTCATCAAGGCCCACCCCTCGTTATCGCCGGGATGCTATCATGATCCCTCACATCGTCGTCCCTTTTACCCTATATCCAAAACTCTGCTCTCTACACAAAGGAAACTCAATATAAAAATTAAAAATGAAATTGGCATGCCCACACAGATACACCTAGAACATTTTCACATTTCGGGGGCAGGAGTGAAAATGCTCGGAGCCCCCATCCACATATTTTTTGTTCGGCTCAAACATCCACACCACAGTCACACTCAAAATCAAAGAAACTGAAGCATATTAATTATTGCAACTTAAAACTCAACTCTCTACACCAGGGAAACTCAATATGAAAAATAAAATGTACAAAAAATAATAAATTTAAAGTGAAAAATTAAGCCCCCCCCAAAAAAAAACAACATTTTTTTATTGAGGGCTACCCTCAGCCCGGCATGCCCACACAGCTACATCCTGAATATTTTTCGCATTTAGGGGGCAGGAGTGAAATCGCCCCGAGCCCCCACCCACGTAAAAGTATTTTTTGTTCGACTCAAACATCCACACCACAGTCACATTCAAAGTCAAAGAAATTAAAGCATATTGATTATTGCAACTTAAAACTCAACTCTACACCACGGAAATTCAATATTAAAAATAAAATGGGAAAAAAAGGCCTAAAAATGACCAATTTAAAGTGAAAAATTAAGCCCCCCCCCCTCTAAAAAAAAAAAAAAATTATTGATGGCTAGCCTCAGCCCGGCATGCCCACACAGCTACACCCCGAATATATTTTTTTTCGCATTTCGGGGGCAAGAGTGAAATCGCCCCGAGCCCCCACCCACGTAAAAATATTTTTGAGCAACTCAAACATCCACACCATAGTCACACTCAGTCAAAGAAATTGAAGCATAATTATATCATTACAATCTTAGAGCTCGAAACCAGGGAAAATCAATATAGAAAAAATTGAAAAATATATATTTACAAAAAAAGGCAGAGCCTATACGACACTGCCAAGCTTCAAACTCGAGTTCACTCTCTCTCACTCAGTCAAGCTCAGCTCTTTGCTGTGCACGCCCACTTCCATTGTGGATTCGGTCTGAATCCCACCCCGCCAGTTTAGGCGGCCGAGCTACGGAGAATTACGATGAAGAGCAGCGGACCGTTCATCGGTTGTTCGCTTCTTGCGACCAGAGAGAAAAAGATGAAAAACTTGATCAAAATCGTGCAAATACACCAAATTTTATCCTTGTGATGAGAAAATGGAGGTAATGGAATACAACAAAGTCCATCTTCTGCGATAAAAGTGGTACTTTGAGGAGAAATGATCACAAAATCAAGTCAGTTATTGAGCGGGGCCGAGCCGAGCACCGACACAGTTAATACACGCGCGCCTATGGGAATCGCGAGCTGTCGAAAAACGCCTAAAATTACACTTTTTTTTTATTTCAGCGAAAAAAAAGTAATAGAAAGTGAAGAACATTACCATCAGACCATATCTCTAAAAAATCTTTACAAGAAATTTCGAAATGACGGAAAAATAGACGCAAACTTGTGGAAAAAAAATCTCGTACTGGGTGGGACAACTCGGCCCGCGGTCCGAGATGTCCCGTGGTCCGAGTTGTCCCTGATTCCTTTTTTTGTGTATTAATGCGCATGCGTAGCAGGCTGCATGTCATATTAATGAATATTACATTATTTGTTATTTTGTTACCATCACTTCAATTCAAAGAATTTAAAAATAATAATAAATGAAGAATATATTATTCTTCAAAGCTTTTGATTTTTTTATATATTACAAAATAAAAAAAATAAAGTGTATGAAGATTTTGGATGGAGTCTATTGATCCTCCCATTTTCACTTTCACAGTCCCACGTGTAGTATTCTGTGTGCAGAATTAATCTACGATTTAGATTTCCCTCTAAAAAGCTAGTTCTGCTTTAATTTTGATGGTCGGTAGGTTATTTCGACTTATTTTCTAGCTACAGAGAAGATATGGCAAAGCCACAGTGCCTTTTGCTGCTTAGTTCCAGTTCAGAAGGTAATTTGGGGGCTCGATTTATGCTCGCGCAAGTTACACTACATTACAAGTTAAACATTGCAGTGAAGTTGGTCAATACAATAGAAAAAAAAGAAAAATTAGATAAAAATAGAGAAACAAATGAAATGATGATTGATGTCACTAGAGTAGACACTATTTTTTTAAATTCTTTTGACACTTCAATTGTTTTGTTATTTTTAGGTGAGGATACAGGTTTCCGTAACATCATATATAAACTGGAAGTCAGAGTTTGTTTGGTAGACTTGTTAAATGTATGATGGGGTGTCCAAACTTCGCGCACTTTTCAAAAATATTCATCAGGCTTAATTTTGTTCACAAAATATTCATAATTTATACAAAACCAATTCAAGAAATAGTTACCACATTGACGGCAAGATCGTAAACTATAAAATCATGGACGAAAATGTAAAGTAGGTCAAGGGGTTTCGCCGTTATCGCGATCTCAAAATTCTATTCCGATCGGCGAATGCAGGCTGTGCTGGAAAACCGTTCAGAAAAAGTGTGACCTAACTTCGCGCACCAAAGCTTTTGTAGAGATTTAAACAAAAAATCAAGCTCAAGAAGTGAAATATTTATATCAGATTGATGGCAAAATGCTATGGAATCGGTTAGTACCACATTTAACTCACATTTTTGATGATTTCTGCTTGCAAAATGGTGATATCGTTATGCTTGTTGATTTCTTCAAAACGGGCGCTAGCGGTGACAAATTTGCCGATCTTTTGCCAATATTTTCATGAATACTGAACTCATCCTAAAGAAACTCTCATCAAAGGGTAATTTTAGGTCGCTTTTCACGTTGATGATGTCAGATTTTCAGGATATTGGCTTGTTTTTGAGATAATGACCGTACGCGAAGTATGGACACGCGCGAAGTTTGGACTCACTGCCATATTCTAGTTTTCTACTCAAGTTTTTTTTCTTCAAAATCTAATAGGGCCTAATCTATTTTTATTGGGGAAGAAGGTATTGTGACACCTAGACAGCTGGCAGCCGTCTGTTTCGAGGAGTTTTTTAACATTTTTTTTAAAAATTCTCCTCGTACACAGACGGCTCGCTATCGTGCAGCCACCATTAGGGGACTTGCAATGCAAAATCCCACCGTCGGGGCTTTTCAATTTTTGTCTTTAATGAATAAAAATTTCGAAAATTATAGTGACCAGAGTGCAAATTTATATTCCCTCTTGGCATCAATTACCAAAAAACGGAGAATAATGAAGTTAAAAGGAACAAAAACAGTGACTTACCTCAGCTGTCGCGCAAATTCACTTCCCCGTTTTATCCGATCTTAAGTACATAAACATATGGCCATTGAGTCCCCTGTACAGATCGCGCTAGAACTTCGGTCTCTGTATTTGGTGAGTGAAGCCAACGAAGTTCAGCTGAACAACCAACAAAACAGAGACCGAAGCTTTTGGTCTATGTGACACCATACCCACAGTCAGATCTCCAGGAGTCCAGCTCCAATATCATTCTATAAACTCTCAAACATTAATTCAAACCGTTTCCAAACGATTTTATTTTTTTGTCCAATAATTGAGCATATAAATGTTTGTATTTTTCACAACTTGATAGAATTAGGTAGATCAATAATGTGTTAGCCATTTTTTACATTCAGCAGTGCAGACTCATTTTATTTATTTTGATTATTTATTTATTTGTAATTCGATTTATTTCACATTGTATAACTTTTTTGTTCATTCATATTCATTAGACTCTTTTTTTTTGGGGGGGGGAGGGGCAGAGCTACCAAGTCTCACGCATTATGCGTGAGACTCAAGCATTTTGGACTCTTGTTCATCCCCTAAAATCTATTTCTCACGCAACTATCACAGCCTATCCCCATATACGTTGTACACAATGTCTGTGATCTCACTCAGATTCACAGAAAATCTAACGCATACCTGGTCTTTGAACTTGGCTTCTCTGGAGGGGAGGTCAGGGCTAGCAACTTTCAAAACTAAACATAAAATCTAGATCTACTCCAAATTCCTTCTCTCCATTCTGTTTCGCCTCTCCTATGCTCCGAGTCCTATGCTAATGTCCCCCTTTTTCACCAATTTTGCACCTTTCAATGCATGACTACATGAATTTATTATTTTCTTTGTGAATTTGATTATTATAAGATTAACTTGAACTACTGGATGACATCAATGTTTTGGGAAGATTGTCTTACTTATTTGCTATTCTGGACACTAGTTAAGCAGTATAATCATCAAACCATACGTGACCAATATCCCGACTCCTATCTCCTTGATCTTTGCTAGGTTAATTAGGTTTTTTTTGCAGAACGATTGGAAAATAGACTTTAACTGTAGATCTAATGTATCTTCATTAGATGTAGACATATCAGTTAGGCTTGATCTTGATGATTATTCTTTTGAAAAGAGAAAGAATTTTTGAATGTTAAATATTTTTATGAATGGGACTCTCCTATTTCCTTTTGATTTATTTATTTATTTTATTTATTTATTTATTTATTCATTTATTTATTTATGTATTTATTTATTTATTTATGTGTTTATTTATATTTACTTCTTCATTTCTTTCTTTCTTGCCTTATTTATTTATGTGTTTGTTTATTTATTTATCTATTTATTTATGTATTTATTTATTTATTCATTTATTTATATATTTATTCATTATTTTTATCATTCATTGGGGTGAGGTGGAAGTTAATGAAAGTTTTATAAATTAAGTGGTGAAGAAAGTTGTTGAGTTTCAGGAATAAGTCATATCTGCGATAAATTTGCTCTTTGATGTCTATTAAGTGTTTTGTTCACTTTTCATTCACCGTCTTAATTTTCCCTTTTGTATCTTTCTTTTTCATTTTCTTCCAATTCTTTTCATCCTTATGTTTTTTTCTATCTTTATGAATTATAGGTGGAATCCAAGCTCAGTCCTTCATTCATGCATTCACCTTGGCCCATTCAGCCTTCAATGTACAAATCACTTCTAAAGAGGTAAGTTAAAATATTAGATACATTTATGCATGTGCATGTAGGGCAGATCCAGGATTTTCCAAAGGGGGGGAGGCACATTTTTTCGGAGGGAATTTTTGACAAGCAAAAAAAACAACAAAAAAAGGAGTTTTAACCCCAAAATAAGGATATTTCGGACCGAAATAATTTGACAAGCAAAAAAAAAAGGTGTTCACTTTTAAAAGAGAGAGCACACCTCTGTTTTAATGTCATTTTTACAATACAAATTTTTATTTTGCTTCTCAAGGGGGGGGGGGGCACGGGCCGGCAGTGCCCCCCCCCCCCATCTGCCAGTGGGACTATGTAATATGTGTGTAGGGGCAGGAGACCACAGCCAATTTACTTCGTCCAGTGGGACCCCAATTTTTCTAAGGGAGTTCCCCTTTCTGTTCAGAAAATTGGTCCCCTACCTATACTGGTCAATCCTAGACCTGCCTCTTTTCAGGGATATATATTTAGTCTGCTGTGCAAACCCTTCCTTCACTTGAGTTAAGTGGTCTGAATTATATGTACCCTACATTGATTTGTGTACTGAAGACCCTCTTAAAGTTTTCTATATGCTAGTCTTGTGTGAAGACCCAAAGTTTCAATCCACTGTCTGTACTTCAAGACTAGGATATATCCTTTTGTCAGTTCCTCTATTCCATTCCTTGTTTTTATCTGGCAATAAGTCATGATTGACTGTTTTCCTAGTTTCTTTCTTTTGAATTTTGCTAGTATCTTTCAAGTCTTTTGGTGTTTTTTTTTCAATTCTCCTCTGTAATTTTGTTTGTGATGGAAAGTATTAACCATTTTGTCTTTTATTTTTGTCCCTTTGTTTTTCATTTCTCTCTCCGTGTCTTGTCCTGTCTCTCTCTCTTCCTCTCTGTCTCTTTCTGTCTGCAGGGTAGACTAGGAGACTTTGTAGGTCATGATGAGAATAGTAAAAGATGGATCAGTGATTTTCGTTCTAAGCCCTACTCGATGCCTCTCAGACTGGACGCAGTTGAAGGTGAGATTAAGACAGTGAGTCCCCTTTGTCTACTAGCAGTGCATCTACCTCTCTGAATGTCTTGTAACACGCTTGTCTTATTACGCGTGGGCTAAGCCCGATTGGCCTATACTCTGAAGTCGGATTTAAAGGGAATTTCACCCTGACAATAAGCTGCTTTAAAGCAGAAAAAATTTAGAAATACATGTATATTGATGAAATATTTTATTCAAGTCCATTGAGGAAGAACAAAGTTATGAATTTTTAATAATGTAAATTTTAACTTCATGTGCAGCTTCTCCATATATCATAAATATAATCTCAATATTCTCTCATTTTTATTGGTTAAAGGAGAAGTTCACCCTGAAGGAAATTTTGTTGTAAAGATAGCAGAAAAAATAGTAAAAAATATTGGTGAAGGTTTGAGGAAAATCCGTTAAAGAGTAAGAAAGCTATTAGAGTTCAAAGTTTTGGATTTTTAACGTCAAACGAGCAGCTGCCCCATGTGTTATGTAATACAAAATGCATGAATTTCAAATTATTTTATGGTTCCTGATGACTGAATTTTGTTTTCTATTCATGATCGGGTGTGAAATGATTTGTATATTGATATACAAAAGGTACAGTGAAAACCATTTTCAATTTTCGGAGAAAATGACATTTCATTGATTTTTTATCATTCGCTATGTAGGAATGCTACTTGCATATGACGTCACAAATCAAATAATTGACATTCTATTAACTTTTGAATTATTTGATGAATTTTTCTCAAACCTTCGGCAATATTTTTTATTATATTTTCTGCTATTTTTACAACAAACTTTTTGTCAGGGTGAACTTCCCCATTAATGATGAATACATTTTTTTTTTCATAAAAGAGGGTGTGACATGATTTTTCTGATGATATGTCCACCCCATAACTGAAATTATTTTTAAAATTTGTATTTTTGGAAAATTGTTTTACACAACATGTTGAAGAGCGAGCTCTGCTCATCTGTAACATCATAAAATAAAAACTTTTAAACTTCATAACTTTTTTTATTCTTTGCCAGGTGTTCATCAGGCCTTCACCAAGTAAAATTAGTTATTTCATATTTTTTGATTTTGGACAAAGATAGTTAAAGCGATGAAGATCCATCTCATACAACAATATCTGAGAGAGTTTGGTTTCCTGATTCCTCTTAAAATGCTTTTCCTCCATTTTCAGCCTCCAGATATGCAGCCTTATTGATACCAGACTGTACAGGCGCCCTCTATGATTTGACAAAGGACAGGGTTTTAGGTGCCATCATCAAACACTTTGTTGCTGAAAAGAGTAAGTGCAGTCAGCAGTCAAGTTAATTGATTTTAATTTAACTTTGAAACATCAAATTTTTTACGATGGGGGGGGGGGGGGCGGTGGAAATCACACACCAAGTCTGCCTACCAAAATCTGCATAAATATGCCTTCTTTATGAAAGTCAAATACTGAAAGGAAATATGTAACGGCCTGTTGATTCAAAAAAATTTTGCAGTCCCGAGCTAAGAGATTCATTTTCAGCTATCTCCCTTGTACACCTAAATGTAAATGTGATAACTGTTCAGTTTTTGTATGCCTAGGTCCTTTGTGAAAAACATGATTGTCATAATGTATGAATCAATCTGATAAATTTGTGGAGCATGTTGGCTGAAACTTTTAAATTAATTTTGATTTTTTTTCTATTCAAACTGTTAAGTATATAAAGTTTGTTTATGATAGCAGAGTGCCATACGTAATGCCATAAAAATAGATATAAATTGCTATTGATCTACGTGCATAATTCCAATCGCTTTAATATTTTATATTCGTAGCAGAAAACATGATACTCTTAAGTACTTCATCAGTTTCAGATATGGTTAGCTTTATCTAAATTTCCTTACATTTTTTAAAATTAGCAATGATTTTTTTTATGCTTCAGAACTTATATGTGCAATCGGATCAGGGGTGGCGGCTCTCTGCTCCACCAAGTCCTCAGAAACAAAGTCATCAAAGTGGTTATTTGCATCTTACTGCCTTACTGCGGTAAGTATTTTACTGTGCTGGTCTTGAGATTAAGAAGGCGATGATGGTAATGATGATGATGATTGTTATGATGATGATGGTGATGATGATGATGATGCAACATTGGTAATGCTTATCATGATGATGGTGACAATGATATTGATGCTGCTGATGATTATGGCGATGGTGATGATGGTGATGATAGTGATGATGATGATAGCAATGGTGATGCATTGATGATGATGGTAATGTTAATAGTAATGGTCAGTGGCGGACCATGAGCTGGAAGAGACAAAGCATTGGAGGGGCACAGCATTGTTCGCAAACAATATAGTGCCCCTCCAATGCTTTGTCTCCTCCGGGTCACGGTCCGCCACTGGTAATGGTAATAGTGATGGCGATAAAGATCGTGATAGTGATGGTAAAGTTGAAAATGATAATGATGATAATAATTGATGATGAAGATGGCAATCATGGGGGGGGTGAAGATGATAAATGGAAATGATGAAAATTGAATATTTAATTCACATAGCTCCCAAACCCAAATAATAATTTAATCATAGAAAGACCATTTAATAATATTTGATTTTGGGGGGATAAGTCGGGAAAGACTAAGGTATCATTTTTTAAATGTTTCACATGGAGAAACAATGTATGTATGCCTCTGATCTGTAAAGTATACTTTCATTACATTGAATTTTCAGCCCTCGGTGTACGAGTTGGCGAGATTGTCCTCTTTTTCCAGTCTACCCGTCATTCTGGAGGATTTCATTAAAGACAATGCAGGGAAATATACAGGTAATAATTATGATGATGATCATTACGAAAATTTCCCGTGTGATTCTCGACCTCACTTCGGACTGCAAACTGCGGTCGCATACCCCGTTTTGCGTTTGCAAATCTCAAACAACTTTTCCAACCCCGGTAAACCCATCTTGGCCAGATAATCCCCTTGTCTCGATTTCACCACCACGGGCCAGCTAAACGAGCGTTGAGCCAAGGACGAAACGATAAACAACAGCTGTGCTATTACGTAAGACTTGTCTGCCTGTAGAAGGATCTTCGGAATGAAATTATTGTATTCGATATTAATCACGTTTTCAAAGGCATATTACATTCAGACATCCAATACTAGTCCATTTTCAATTTCGAACGAAGAAAATCGACCTCGAAATAAGGAAAGTATGCGGAATAAAAATTACGGTATGCTTAGCATGCAAGGACCGCGATGCATCCCATCTAGTTTCTGTTCGTATAGCAAGAAAATATGGGATGCATGCCGTTCACTCGCGCAACGATACAGTCTTAACGAAAGAAAGGAAGGAAGGAAGGAAGGAAGAGAGAGAGAAAGAAAGAAAGAAAGAAAGAAAAAGAAAGAAAGAATAAAAAAGGAAAAAAAAGTTTCTATCAACGCGTGTATACATGGAACTCCATGCACTCAACAGAATGCAATCCATCGTGTGTGGCCCCCTGCTGTGACCGTTGATGCTGGGGTGTATTATCTTCGGACCGAGGTCAAGAAACAGGTGTTTCTATACTTAAATTTCATGCTTGAGGGCAATAGGGTTTTGAGAAGAGATTTAATGATAAGGGAAACTTGGGGTATACTGCTCTTAAACGCAAAATTTTCATCATGATGAGGAGGGTGGCGGTGGTGGGGATGATGATCATCATCATGACAATGACGTTGATTATGTTGATGATTGATGATGTTGATGATGATGGTGGTGATGATGATGATGATGGAGATGATGGTGATGTTGGTGTTGATAGTGGGGATGATTGATGGTGAAGATAATGTTAAATGATTGATGATGGTTATGATAAAGTGGGGATGTTAATGATGTGGTGATGATGAAGATGATGACTGATGATTGATGAGTACGGGGATGATGATAGTGAAGATGATGGTGATTATGATGATGAGAGTGATTATGATGATTGTAATTGATGGTTGATGATGGTGATGGTGGTGATGGTGATGATGAGGATGCAGATGATGTCGATGAATAATGATGGTTGAATAATAATTGATGATGGTTTTGATAAGGGGGAGGAGGTGAATAATGTGATGATTGATGATGAGTATGATGAAGAGGATAAGGAGGATGAGATGAAAATAAATCACAGTAGACACACTTTCACTGTCACTTACACCAAGATCCCCGAAAAAATCACCCAAGTTCCCAAGAAAATCGCATCTTCTACTATTGTTATTTTTTTCAGCAGAAAACTTACAATATAAAATCAATCTGAGCAAAATTTGCCTCTTGTTTTTCACGTCCAGCAAGTGAAGCCGGTGCTATTCATGTCGTCGTGGACCGTTGTCTCATCACTGGACAGAACGAAGCGTCCACGATCATGGCGGTCCAGAACCTCATATTAGCCACAAACTCAAGGTATGCTCTCATTATGGGCTGCATTTAAAGGACAAGTCCACCCCAACAAAAACTTGATTTGAATAAAAAAAAATAAGCGAAACTTTAAAATGTCATAACTTTCTTATTTTACATCCGATTTTGATGAAATTTTCAGTGTTATGCTTGTTGAATTTTTCTCTTTTTATTCAATTCAAGATTTTTTTGGGGTGGACTTGTCCTTTAAGTTACAAAAATTCATTGCTGTCCTCATCAGGGACCCATAACAATAAAGCTTAGCAATTGATCATGAGGGAGATACTTATCATACACAATAATCAGTGGAATTAATCGTAGAAATATGTCCTACAATCGGTCACTAAGCTTAAAATTTTATGGCCCTGGGGGGTGTTTCACAAAGATTTAAGTATGACGTAGAGTCGCACTTAAACGTCTAGTTGCGCGTAGTATAAAAGGCATGACAGCATTGGTCAGATCATGCCAAGAGGACGCGCACTACTGAGTATTGATCAATAAGATTGCGCGTTGCATATCATGTACGCGTCGACATTTAAGTGCGACTCTAAGTCATACTTAAATCTTTGTGAAACACCCCCCTGGTCACCTTGAAATTTTATGAATCATTTATATCATATGTTTGGAGGTTCCCAAAGACATGATAAAACACTGTTGTGCTTTTTTAAAATACTCTGTGCACATGGTGTAAAGTCCTCATTATTTCACTGTAGGATCTCATTCATGCTTTCTTTTTTTTATCTTTTACCAGGCAAGGGAAACATGTTGGATTATGATTCTGCGGTCATGTACTCAAGAATAGATTGATGTCATCACAATGCATCCATCATATTGAGTGGCTTTGAATACTGCCTTTTTGCTCAAGCACGATTGAGCTCAGCAATATAGATCAGAAACTTTTTTGACACCTAAAAAAAATTTGTGGTGCTGAGGTAAGAGACTATTAAGGGTGTTGCAAGGCGATCAAAATTTGGGATTTGATCAAATAGGCCATGCAGTAATTAGCACAAGGGCATTTCTTTGCAAATGACCTTTTTTGGTCAATTGTATAGGTACTGAATTTATGGTATTTTTAAAAAATGATGATGTTATGTAAGCTTGCCTGGGATACCAAACTGTCCGCTTCATAGACCAGGTGACATGACTTGTAGGTTACGTTGATTTTCAATTGGAAAGGCTTCTTTTACGTAACTGACTGTCATTTTATCCCTTTTCCAAATACCTAACATGGCCATACTCTTTTGTTTCTATTCTTTAAATAGGATAATAAGCATTCTTTAAATTAGCATTTGAATAATTACTCTCATCAGGCAGAAATCGTAATTTTGAAATGGCTCATACTTTTTGCATGTTAGTGCAAAGTTATTTGCCTAGACTTGCACAGTACTTGCAAGTATCCGAAAAAAAAGTCCCAAAGTCAATCTCGCTTTAAGTGCATGATGCAGCTGAGAATGCCAAAGCGTTTAACCTCGGTATTTTATTAGAACAGATAGTATCAGAATAGATAATGATTTATATTTTTTAGGGGCTCTCTTTCTTTCCACATTGGGGCAATTTTCAAATTTTTTTTGGGGGGGGGCTATTTCTTTCATTTTAAGTGCTACTTTGTAGTGGTAACAAGTAATTATGCAGTGAAAGCAAATATCAATATTCTGCCATCGAACTTTAGAATATTGATTTTCTAAATAAAGTTTGAATATTGTTATGTTTGTGACAGATCTTGGGTCAACTCTAGAAATCATGAGGGCAAAATCGCCTGTCACCCTCATTTATTTCCTATGCTGGATATTTTTTTATATTATATGATTGAATGGTTTATTTATTTATTTATTTCAATATTCACTGAAAATAGCAGCCAAAGGCTGAATTACATTCAGTTTACAAATGGTTTATATACAGACATTTTAAAAATATACAAATTGGAACAAAATAGGTAAATATCAAAATTGTTCTACAAAATAATTATACATGTATGAAATAAATTGAAATAGTCAGCATATGAAAGCCTCAGAGAAAGAATAAAGTACATGTGAAACATGTTGGAACGAAAGACGGAATGAAAAAGAGGAAGACAGGGAGACAGGAACAAAGTTAAACAGGTTGGGTATTTAACAAACATGGAAAAAAAACACCATCGGTAATAGTAATTATAATGCAACAAATGGAAAACTGAGGAAGAAACAAATTATATTGGGATACGTGTTTTTAAGCCAGTGCAACTAACGTAATTCAGAACAGTTCAACGATGACGAAAATTAACATCTTGAAGTATGAAATTATCCAGGTAGGTATGATTTGTCATAATGAAATGATTTTGTTTTTTCCATAACGGAGTATTTGGATAAAAAAAAGAAGTGCCTGAGTAGTTTAATTAAAAGAGCATATAGAGAACAGAGTTCTTTAAAATAAGTGTTTGTATTAACCTATGTATATTGGATGGCTCAGAAATATTCCAAGAGTTGGGGAAAATATTCCACCTATCGCAGATGAGTGGAATATTGCCCTTAACGAGTGGAATATTTCTGGTATTTCATGAAAAAAGCCATACAATAGAATTATTATCATCTATCCCACCCCTAGCAATCAAAAAGAGGGAGAAATTTGATTAAACAAGTCGTATCACTTATAACATAATGGCATCATCACTTCATAAGATAAAATTTGGTCGTTGACATGCGACTTGCAGGTAGTTCATTATGACGTCATCAAGCGTAATTGTGCTCTATGCTGTGCACAGCATTGCTTTCCTTGTTGTGAGCATTGTATATTTCACGCATTTGCGCATGTGCACTGTACTGTTGAATATGCATGCTCTCATATTCAATAGCCAATTTTGTACAGGAGTCTATGGGATGTTCTTCTGATTTCAGTCATTCTAGGGATACGCTCTGATACTGCACAAGCAATTGATGCAGACCAAAATAGGTGTTTTTAATCTATGGCTAAAACGCTCTTTATGGATGATAATATATTATATTTTGATACAAATACAGAGATAATGAACAACTCATTCAGCCATCATTCAGCATTACTTTTTTTTTCTTTAGATCATATCAACTCCAATAAGAAAACGGGGCATTGCAATTTGAGAAGAATAAGACAATCATGTGTTCTAGGTAATCTAGTGTTTCAGACTTTTCGCTTTGAAACCGAGGGTTGTGGGTTCTAATCCTAGGTATGGCGCATTTTCCTTCTGCTTTGAAATTCATTGCCCGAATCCCATGGGAACTAGATATGTAAATAAACTAGATAAAGGATGCTTTATCATTGCTTTATTATTATCTTTAAATCAGACTAAAACCTATCTGTGTTGTACTTATAATGGCGTGCACCACCTCACTTCATTTCTGATTCTTTGTGCCTGATTTGCGCAGTATTAATACAGAGTGGGGTTTTAGAAATAAGCTATTGCATATATTTAATGGCCTGTATGCTGATGTCAGGTTTAATTCAGACCATGGTCTCTTGCCTAAAATTATTGGAAGCCAAAATTAAAAAATTCTGTTTATATTGTAGATTTCTTATGTTTACTTTGTTTCCTTTTGCTTTCACAATGAGCGCAAATACTTCAGATATCTTTCCCAGACAATTATGAACAATTTGGGTGTCATATGAGTTAACGAATGGAATGTGTTCCGTTGGGGATGTGTGCCCCAATTGGCTATCCATAGTTAACCCGGCCCCTCAACAAATTGCGCGATGTTTTCACCGCGTGAAATTGGGAGGCCCCCCTCCCCCCCCTCCAGCCTTATGAACTCCCAAAATACCCCGGCCTTGATAGGGTTAAACCACAACTTCAAAAGTTCAGAATACGGGCCAATGTATTTTTCTTTTGCTGTTCACTTACTTTCCTTAGAAGAATAAAGTAACTATTAGGAATTTATAAATACATGTATGTCACTGCCTTGTAGTACATTGTAGACTTTTCTTTGATAGCACAAATATAATGCTTGATGGTGTACAATCCGAGAATTAGACCATCTTCTCATAGATCAAGTGGGTTTGGGGAGCATTAGTATAATCCATTTGCACTCTATTTGAAGGTCCTTGGATCAAAGCCTGGTCTCAACTTGGATTTTTTTTCTAAAAGTGTTAAATAAAAAGAGAGAACACTCCTTTTTTTCAAGTAAAAGGGCTTTGCCCTTCATTATCTAAAGTACGAGTGGAAAGACTTCTTTAGACCAGATTTGTAGTACCATCAGAGAAGAAGCAAACACTGGGAAGTGTTTATATCTATTCTCATATATTCCATATTATGCCTATCATTCCATTGTTGACTGTTTTGTGTTTATGCAGTATTGGTTCTAGGACACTTTCATGTATGTGCTTTGTAAAAACTGATTTGTATTGAACAAGAATGAACAACCAAAGATTATGAATGTAAATAAGATTTATTTTGATAGATATATGTATATTTACATTAAAATTCTTACAAGTATATGTTATCTTTGTGGGGGCATCATGGTCTAGTGGTTGTGATTCTCGTCTTTCAATATGAGGGATGTGGGTTCGATTCCAAGCCATGGCATGTTTTCATTCAGCAAAAAATCTGGCATCATTGTGCTGCACTTGACCTGGAGGTGAATGGGTACCTGGTAGGAAGAAATTCCTGGAGTGCTTGATTGCCTATATAGGCTAATGCTGTGGTAATGATAACAGCAATTTGTATCTTCAGGCAAAAAGCGATTAACGAATTCAGCTGTTATTATTTGTATTGATATAGCTATTATTATTATAATTATTATTATATATGCATTCTTTCTTGTATGTGATTTATAAATAAAAATGATTTCTATTGAACAATAATGAACAAATAAGAATTATAAATGTAAATAAGATTTATTTTGATAAATATCAGATATGATTTACAGATTTATAATAAAATTGAACAGAAAGATACAATGTTGGTGTCTTTCTCTTCTGTGAACTTCTTTGAAGAAAGCTGTGTAGAAATGAAGGTGAGTGTAGGCATGTGTGTGTGAGTTGGTAATGACCTGCTTCTGAGGACATTTCCTCACATTCTGCCCAATATAAATGGGGATGTACTGTACAAATAACCATATTAACCAATTTCCTAAATCTCATTTAAAGTTATTTTGTGCATAGATAGTAAACTTTATATTTGTAGAAACGTTTCTGTTCTGCCAATTAAGCTCAGTCTGTGTGTGTGTGTTTAGGGGGTTAGAAGAGCGTCCCCAGTTAGTGAACTTTGCTCACGTTGTGTCGGAAAATGAGCCAGGTTTGTGGATTAATAACACTTTTCAGGGTATATGAGACCAGACACATACGTCCTCACTTTGGTGATTTATGATAATTGATGAGTCACAAGAATGTGTGTGCGTGATAGAGGTGTGTAGGTTTGTGTGTGTGAAACAGAGACAGAGAGAGGGTGTGTGGGATATAGCACAGTAGCAGATCCAGGGGGCACGCCTCACCCGTACCCCCCCCCCCATGGGCGGAAATCCCAGGGGGACGTGTCCCCCCTACTCAAAATAGTAGGGGGGACACAATATCAAATGTCCCCTACTATTTTTGGTCTTTTATGATGGTAAGAAAAATATTCTACATCGAAATAGAACATGTATTTTGGGACGAGATGACCTTACTTTGGTTACTTATTCGAAAATAAAAAGAATCTTTCGTGCCACTGTATAACATTTTCGCTCGCGCTCGCATTTCGTGTTAGGCGATTTACATATCTTGTTCAATATGGAGTTTGAATATCAAATTTGGAATTGAATATACAAAACACCTCGGAAATCGAACTTTTATTATTTTGTGTAATTTACAAATTGGCTTTTAAAAAGTGCTTTGTAAAAATGTCAGTTTTATGGTCTGAATGTTAACATTTGCTGCTTGCGTTGCGCGCTCACAAATTTTGATTTATCAGGTACCTATTATTTTTGTGTATTCCATAAAGTTTTCAAAATATCTCTTTTCAGGTCTGATTGTCAAGACGTATCAGCTAGCGAGTTGCACGCTCGCATTTTGATTGGCGAGTTATAATGATAAATGTTTCAATATTGATTATACAACTAACTACTTAAAATTCCCTTTTCATGGCAGTTTAACAAAAACTTTAGCTCGCGATGATGCATCCTATTCATAATTACAAAAGTGACATGTCCAGTTATGCAATGATATCATCAAACTTCGCGCCCTCATTAGGCATGATAAATGTGATATTAATTTAATAATTAAATTGTCCCTTTTGTTTCATCTCGCGCTTAGCAAGAGGAAAAGGAAGATAGTCATCATTTTCATATGATGACATGTCGTAAGGATGCCCCGGTTCTATGTCAAAACTCACAGTAAAAATAATAATATCAGCTCTTTTTAAAGTGAGTTCCATATCCACCTTACAATTTTTCTACAAAGTGCTGAAATTGACTCTTTTTTCAGATCGGAATATCAAAGTTTAATGATTTTCATGATTAAAGTTGTATTTAGAATGCCTAGATTCTAGGTTTAAATATGAAACACGCTAGAGCATGTTTATTTAGATACTCAACTTTTTTTCTAATTTAAATCATCCAGTTTCAGATCACAATATCAAAATATAAAAAATATCGCATTATTAATGTAGGAAGACCCCATATTACTCATCCTTTTGATGATTTACAAAACATGAACAGAGTGGCCCATTTTTTTTACTGCTCGCGCTTCGCGCTTGCATCGTTAAATGATATAGCTATTCTGTTCACGATTACAAAAACTGATTAACATTTTCAATTCTTTCTTTCGAAAGTTCAAAATTTTTCAGCTCGCGCTTCGCGCTCGCATTTTTTGATTGTTGAAAAATGTAACGACATTATGGCTAAGTCCAGGCAGTCCTTAACAGGTACCTTTTCAACAGGTACCGCTATAAAACGTATATAAAATTTTCTGTTTGCACTTTGGGCTCGCATCATTAATATTCATCCTTTTCAGGATTTACAAAACATGAATAGAGTGTCTCGTTCAGTAAATATCTTAGGACTAAATCTCGAAATTTTCCGCTCGCGCCTCGCGCTCGCATTAATTGTTACTTATATACCTATTCTGCTTGAGTTACAAAAAGTGCTTAGAATTTCCATTCTTTAGGTGAAAATGTAAAAACAAAAAAATCAGCTCGCGCTTCGCGCTTGCATTATTTGATTATGAAATGCTACTTTAACATGTATCTTTTCCATCAGTTCATTTCTGCTAGCACTCCGCGTTCATAGTAATTATTAAGTTGCATACACATCCTTTCCAGGATAACAAACATTGCCCAGAATCAGTTCAAATTTTAGGGAAAATGCATAAAATTTAAAAAAAAGATTAGCTCGCGCTTCGCATCATATAAATAAGGATTATGATAAATGTGTAATATATATTAATTCATAAGAATAAAGCTAAGAAATGACTAATGAGGACTACCCCTTCAAAGAAACAAACCAAAATCATCTTCGAGCGCCCGATCGGGGAAAATGTGGTTGAAACAAATTTCCGCCCCACCCCCTATTGGCGAAGGCTGGATCCACCCCTGTGTCCCCCCTACCTTTTGGGAGAGATTGCCACCCCTGCCCCCCCCCCCGTGTTTGAGAGCCACCCAAATATTTTTATTGGATATGTTAACATAGGCAAGTGATGATTTTTTTGGGGGGGGGAAGGGGCTTGTCTCAGAAGATAGTCTCGACCGGAACTGATGACGAGAAGACGGGTTAGAAGACTCGAAGACGAGTTGTTGGAACCCAGGCAGACGACTTGTGTCGGACAAAAAGAGTCGACTTGTTTTTGAAAAGATGATGACTTTTAACTCGGCAAGTCGAGTTGTTCAAGACAAGAAGATAGGATGACATGATGTTCTAACTTACAAAACCAGATGACGAGTTGTCGAAATAGGAAGTTGACTTGTTTTTTAACAAGAAGACAAGATGACGAGTTAGAACAACTCATCTTGTCTTCTTGCCCCACACAAGTCGTCTTTCCAAGTTTCAATATCTCGTCATCTGGTCTTCGTACTATAAAGAAGTCGTCTTACCCAGTTCCAACATCATCGTCTTCTCATCATTTAATCCGTCTCCTAGGGGCGGTGGAGTGAAAATGAAAGTCTGTGGGGGGGGGGGGGGGGGCACATGGAAAAAAGGATCCTAAAATTTTCTTTGGAAAAGGGCACAGTCTTAAAAGAAAGAAAACAAAAACAACTTATCTACAGAGATGCAATGAGACAAACATTTGAGGGGGCTTGATATGTCGTATCACGTATATAACATATCTAAGAAGCTGCGAGTGAGCAAATTTTTGACAACGAAAATCCAACTTTGTGAGATTTTGACATTACACTGTATATACAGAAAATAATATCACATTTCACCATTATCTATTTCCCATTCTATCATTTGTACGTTACTACGTATATACCCCACTCTAATGACTCTTGAAACTGAAGGCACGTATGATTATATTCTTACAAGTTTTTTCCTTCATAATAGTAGGAACATGTAAACATGAGAATATTGTTTTCTTGTTTCAAAGGGGCACAATTTAACACATAAAACCGGTCCTTCTCAGGTGAAAGGGGCACAGAACATGTTCGTAATGGTCACTTTTCTTGAGTAAAAAGGGGCACTGGTTGGAGAAGGGGCGCTTACAAGAAGGAAAGGGGCACTTGCTCACACAAAACCTGTCCTTCTCAGGTGAAATAACCACAGAACACTTTCCTGAGGGGGAATTTTTGGGGTAAGAATTGGCACTATACGAGAAAAGGTACTTTCTAACACCTAAAACGGGGTCTCCTCTGGTAAAAGGGGCACATTACACTTTCCTGAATTTTCTTGCATAAAATGGACACCTTTTCAGTGCTTCCAAAAGCTAGTGGGGGCACTATAAACCCCCAATCGCCTTCCCTGTCGTCTTCTTAAGAACTCGTCTGCTTGGCATTAATAATGTTAATAAGTTTCCGTAGAACAACAAAAGTTCAGAAAACCTGCATGCGTAATAACGGAAACGTATAACAAATAAGGAACGCGAGTCCTTTCCAAAAATGACACTTTTCAGAAGTGTTCACATGCCATCGATCGTGTCATTAAAGATAATACCCACGCATCCTCATTTTTAAAAAAATTCTTTCTCTTCCCTTATCCTCTCCAACTTTTCATTTCCCTTTCTGTTTTTACCTCAACTTCTTTCTCTCTCTCCTTCTCTTCCCCTCGACTTTCTCTTTCTCTCCCTCCCTGTCTTTTCATGCCTCGGCTTTCGTTCTCTCTTGCCCTTTTCACTTTAAAATGATTTCTCCTTCACGTTCATCTTGGCTCCGTGACACGAAGATTAGCGATCAATCGCTAAATGAATTGACCAATCAAGATCGACATTACACGCGCATTTGGCGCATAATACTGACCAGGAACCAATCAGAAGTGTTCTCCCATATTTGCTATTCATCGCTAATCTTTGTGTTACGGTACCCTGATCTCGGTCTTAGAAATCTGGCCCTCCTCCTCTTACTGTCTCGTTCCATTCCATTTTCTCTATCATTCTGTTTATATATGCCTTTAATTATGTCTCTTTTTTTCTATCGTTATCTGACTGGCACCCCCGCCTCTATCTATTTCCTAGCTCTTAAGTCCATTTTCCTCTTTCTTTCATAATCAATGTCATTTTTTAAACCTGCCGTCTGGCTTACGTTTTTGTCTACTTTGCTCCATTCCCCACTCTCCCTGCATCACCCCCTCCCCTCTCGGCCACTCTACCAGTTTGACTCTGGTTATAATCAACATTACTGCAGGTACATTGTTATGGAATTCAATATACATGTATTTCAATTAATTTTTAATAACCTTTTATAACAGATTTTTCTATAAAACATTAAAAGCATACATTTAGCCAGCCTAATGAAAGTGCATTCCATATGCAATAAAAACTCGTTACTACAGGTTTTTCATGACATCACTCATAAAATAAACCTTATGGAACCTTAAATGAAAGGTCGGGTGCAAAAAAAAAAACAATCAAAAGTTTCTATAGTTGAAAAGGGAGCGGCGAACATGTATATGAGCCCCTCTGCCAGCGAGTGGATTGTTTTGCGGTGGGCAAATAATAATGATAATAATAACGATAGTAATAATTAATAATGATAAAAAATGACATTTATATTGCGCCATCTATGTAGAAATAATTTCGAGGCGCATTACCATTACTATTACCCAGCTTTAGCTCAAGCAGCCTTCCAGCGCTCAGTGCATTTCAAAGAATCAATCCTGCTAGCTGTGTAACCATTCACCTCACCTGGGTTGAGCGCAGCACAATATGAGTAAATTTCTTGCTGAAGGATTAAAGCACACCAAGGCTGGTATTCGAACCCAAGTCCCTCCACAGCAAAAACTGTGGTGTTAACCGGTGTACATAGAGGACCACACCAATTGTTTTACACCGGTGTTATAAATTGGTGGTGTTAGTTTTACACCCATAGGTGTTATTACAACACCTTTGGTTGTTATATTTACACTCTGCGGTGTTATGTTCAATCCCTAGGGTGTAGTTTTAACACCTGAGGGTGTGGTCCTCTATTAACACCAACTGGTGTCAGTTTTAACACCACAGTTTTTACAGTGTCTGATTGGGAGACGAGAGTCGTAACCAGCTAGACCAAGACACCTCCACTGCACCTGAATCATAGACAACAGAGAGTTTTCGCTCGGCGACATACGGATGATTCAAGAACACAGTAAATGTATTGTCATAATGCCCGTCATGACAAAGTACAATAAAGAAGTCTTTGTCTAAAGTTAGTGGATCAAAAAGCTGGGTAGCGTTGGCCTCTATTCTGGACAGACGATACATTTGCAATTTAATCCTGATCAGCCCGGAAACTAGGACGAAACTGCACTTCCGGCTGGCTCCTTCAATGATATTTTCGACACAAACTTCTTAGACGTTCTTGAACCTTCCATACGTCGGTGAGTAAAATCCCTATTAACACGGTTATTCGGTTACCCAGCATACTCCAAAAGAGGATTACCATACATGAGAGTACATGAACGAATTAAACGATTCTTCAATCGTGATTCGACTCGCTTGGCTGCCTGTAGTCGAGAGTTTTTGCAGTTACTATCTCATGGAGCCGCTATCTCGCCATCGCACCAATTCCTTTAAAAATGAAGTCAAATCACATGTAAGGACATGATGGAGGAGCTGAGAGGCTTTTGTCGAAGTTGACGGTGAACCGGGAACAGCAGTGTTGTCTTAACGATACGTCCAACGACATATTTGCAATTCGTCCGGTGCAAATCCTCGGATGATCTGCTACACGTATCCCAGTCCACCAATTTTCGACAAAAGCCTCTCAGCTCTCCATTGTGATTTGACTTGCATTTAGCTACCTCGCATAATTTATGCCATGGTCACATTTGCTCTACGGCGGCCGTACGGCGAGTCGAAAACAGTCGTTTCAACATTTTTTTTACCAACTACATAAGGCGGTTTGAACTGAAATTAATAAAACGGATGTTGTCGACTCGCCGTACGGCCGCCGTAGATCAAATGTGACCATATTACTACCTCACGGAGCCGCTATCTCGTCATCGCACCAATTCTTTTAAAAATGAAGTCAAATCACATGATGGAGGAGCTGATAGGCTTTTGTCGAAAGTTGATGGTGAACCGGAGTCTAACCGGGAATTACAGCAGTGTTGTCTTGACGATATACGTCCAACAACATATTTGCAACTGTTCGTCCGGTGCAAATCTTCGGATGATCTGCTATATCCCGGTCCACCAACTTTCGACAAAAGCCTCTCGGCCATTGTGATTTGACTTGCATTTTCAAAGGAATTAGTGCCTTGTAGAGAGCGGCTCCGTAGTAAATGCGAAAAATTACGGCACATGCTGATGTCGGGCATGTCGGGTGTCGACTTGATATGTGCTTTCCAACCAGGTTAGTATCGATCAGGAAGTCCGGGTGGACGATATCGGTCGGGGTGTCCACCATTACGCCCCCACTCGTTAGCCTCCTGATCGGCTGCGGTATCCTCGGCTCCACGACCGCTGACGTCACCCTGCCATGTTTCCCGTGCGTCGCTGTGTTGTGGAACAAAAATAACAGAAAAATGCAAAATACCTCATCTAGTTAGTGTCATATAGGTGGCAGATGTCAATAACCCTTAAAGGTCAAGTCCACCTCAGAAAAATGTTGATTTAAATCAAGAGAGAAAAATCAGACAAGCACAATGCTGAAAATTTCATGAAAATCGGATGTAAAATAGAAAGTTATGACATTTCAAAGTTTCGCTTATTTTCAACAAAATAGTTATATGAACGAGCCAGTTACATCCAAATGAGAGAGTCGATGACGTCACTCACTATTTCTTTTGTTTTTTATTGTTTGAATTATACAATATTTCAATTTTTACGAATTTGATGATTAGGACCTCATTGTCTGAAGCACAAAATGTTAAAATAATGGAATTCCACGTGTTCAGGGAGGAATGAAACTTCATTTCACATGACAATGACGAGAAAATAAAAATATTTCATATAATAAAATACAAAAGAAATAGTGAGTGATGTCATCAACTCTCTCATTTGGATGTAACTGGCTCGTTCATATAACTATTTTGTTGAAAATAAGCGAAACTTTAAAATGCCATAACTTTCTTATTTTACATTCGATTTTGATGAAATTTTCAGTGTTATGCTTGTTGAATTTTCCTCTTTTTATTCAAATCAAGTTTTTGTTGGGGTGGACTTGTCCTTTAAAGATGAGGAAGGGTATAGTGTCGATCAATGTTCTCTGTGAGGGTATTTTTAAAAATTAGTTTACTTTAGGGGCAGGGTAAGTGGGGGCAGGCAGTAGAACGTTAAAAGTCTAAATTTTTGAAGGGACATGCAGCAATGGCGAAAAGGAACTAATTTATAAATATTGCGAGCGACCTTGTAAATACAAAAAAATCTAATAATGAAAGATTTTGACATGGGAGCTAAATCATCAAATAATTCACACTTTCCATTTTCTTTTCTGGGCGAAAATTCCCTAATTTCAGCTCGAGTACAGCTATCTGATATATGACGCATCATTATATACATTGCTACTTTTTCACAGAGCGCCTTTTGCTGTACACCCCCCTTTAAAAAAAAATAAATTCAAATATTTTTTAGTCCCTTATTACCTAATGACTCCAGCTGCCCACTCTCCTCCTGGTCCTCGCTGTGCGGCATCGTAGTTGCCTCGTGCGTGGAAGTACTTGTCGGAATTGCGGAAGTTGGACTCACGCATGTCACTGTTGGGGAAAACAAACTTTTGTATGTTTAACTGTTCTTATAATTGTTTTCTTTAAAGGTATACATTCAAGGCATTCGCGAGGGTCGAGGGCGCTCTTGGACGGTTTTGTGGGTGCTGTACCCGCTGCCATTAAAAAGATTATCGAATCAATTTGTACGCAGAAAAATCCGGGGAATGTGTACTTTTAATAGACATGTTGAGGTTTTCGTGTTAGTTTTCCCTCCTCTTTGCACATTTCCCCCCATATTTCACGGCCAGAGCGAGATATTTTTAATCGATCAAATTCTTGCATATCCCCTCTCATATTCATGTCTGCTAGAAGTATAACTTAACAGAATCATCGAAAATACAAGCGCGGTTATGTTGATACCACCAAGCTTATTTTACAACGTTTCACCTAAGAGATAAGAAAGGAAATACATAATAAATAAACTAATAAAGCAATCGATTAGCCTACATAATATTAATTTGCAGCAAATTAAAAGCACCCGCACCCATAGGACTTGTGCCATGATGCCATCACATAGGGTTCTCGTGCCAGGTCGGGCAATCCCGTAACCATTTCAAAAACATAAGAAAATGCACGTAACCTTCATTCCCGAAAAGGCAGGTCCAGTTTAACTGACCATTCGAGAATTTTGCTATACAGTGCGTATAAAAAACGGGACAGTTTTGAAAAGTCTATATAAAATTTGTTTCAAAATATCATATCTATATTTTGATGTTAATAGATGCTCTGCGATCTTATCTTTGAAATGCCATTTATGTATAGTTTTCATAAAACATCGAGTAAATTCGACCCGACCTTTTGGAAATTCGGGGGGCCTATTCTAAAATAGTCGGGTAAATTGGACAAAATGTTTCGGGAATTTAGGGGGCACTTTCCTCGAATTGTCGGGTTCCCCGACCATGCCGACGGCCGGCCGACCGGACGCGATAACCCGATGTGATGGCACATCAAGCCCATCCGTAGCGGGCGATCATGAATTCGCGCTTTTTTTGACGAACTTGTTAATTAGCCCTCAATATGGAATTGAAGACTGACAAACTAAATGGGAAGCAGATGGTCTATTGAGGTACAATTAAAACAGTAAGACATTTACTGAGATGCCTAACATCACGGAACTCGGCACATGCCAATTAAATGCGACTCCGTGGGGGTGAACAGCCTCTTTTTCTGTACGAAGAAGTCAAAATATGGGACAAGGGCGGAAATAGGGTACCTACCCAAAATAGTAGGGGGGAGGGGGGACACATTATAAAATGTCCCCCTATTATTTTTGGTCTTTGTATGATGGAAAGAAATATATCATTCAAAATCGAAACAAAATATGTATTTTGGAGGTCATGACCTTTTTTTTTGCTCTTCAAATTTTCAGCCCTTTGGGGAGAGATTTCCGCCCTTGGGATATATATAATATATCCGCACATATACTATCCCATCATACAACTTGCCTGCCGACCTGTTTCCGCACCTGCCATGCTCTTCTTTGCACCTCCAATTGTACCTGCACCCCCTCTCTCCCTATATTTGCCTCTCTGTTCTTCCCTCATAATCACAATTATTGTAACCATGTTGTTATTTTTATTATTTTTATTGTTATTACTATTATCATTTTTTCTAATTTGTTACCTTCGATATTTTGTATAGCCTCCTTTTAAACTGTCTTCCGTCTCTCCTTTATACTACAGTTTTCTAATATGCGTATTGAAACAAAGTTACGGGGGCTTGCCTCCCATACAAGCTTCGCTTTTCTTGGCAAGCCCCTCCGTTCTGTTTTGTATAGTTATTATAGTCAAAGTTACTTTAGTTTGCATCAATTCTCATTGTTTATACCTTATTTCGATTGATGTTGTACTTTAAATTTGACTATGTATTGTTTGATTTTGTTGTGCTTTGTGAACGGAAAATGAATAAAATCTAAATCTTAAAAAAAAAATCTATACGTTGCTAGCACCTATACCTGTAAGCTCGAAGCATGTCCCATGCTCCTTGAATGGCTTCCAAGCCGCGATCAAACCAACCACCACCATCCTGCGGACCACTGGCCTGTAGGGGTAAGCGAGGTAAGATTAATAATAATTATATGCGACATTTATATAGCGCTTAATACAAATGTATCTAAGCGCTGCGATTCTTATATACTATTACCCCGGATTTAGCACTGCCCTGATCGGGCGCGTCGAGGATTCAAGGAATTCTTTCCTACCGGGTACCCATTTACTACACCTGGGTCGAGAGTGGCAAATGTAGATAAACACCTTGCCAAAGGACGCTAGTGCTGCGGTGGGATTTGAACCCCGGACCTTGTGGTTCAAAGTCCGAAGACTTAGCCACAACACCTCTACATGAATCATGAGCCTGCATGGGGGGGGGGGGGGTAATCAGAGCAGCCCTCCTAACATCAGTTTACCATGGATAGTGCAACGGGCTCGACCATCAATAGCCTGGTATTTCTCCGATTTCGAAACCAGTCACCTGTTCTCAAGAGATTGCCCCAAACTCATTGAACTAATATAAGCCCCTCAAAAAATTTCTGCAACTCAGGTTTGAGTGCTAATAAATTTCTTAGTGTGCCATCATCATATGTAAAAGTGGTATCATTTGAAAGTATGATTATTCCTCTTTATGATCATGTGTTATTTGTAGTGCTAGTGTTGTCAAGAAATACACAGACATGATTAATATGCAGCAATGTAAGAAATGAAATGTTGCAAAATTCGTTGCCATATGTCATGTTTGAGCACTCAAACTGCAAGTTTGAGTAATAATAAATTCCTTAATGTGCCAACATCATGTGTAAAAGTGATATCTTTAGAAAGCATGATTATACTGTGTCATTTTAAATGTTAGTGTTATCATGAAATACACAGACACGATAATACGCAGCAATCATGGCAATGTTAGAAATCAAATGCGTCGCTTCCAATAGCGAATTTCCAATTGTTTCGAGGATGGACCGAGTGCATTCACTGTCACCTGCATTTTGGAAATTCTATAAATGCATTTTGCAACATTTCACTTCTGACTTTTCTCAATGTTCAGGGTGATTGCATATTCCATGATTACATAATCACAGCAAATGGCATGTCACTGTAAAGAGGGATAATCCACCTTTTCAATGATACCAATTTCATCTTTTAAACCAAAAAGATATCATCCCCAAAACTGGGAAAAGCGCTTTATAAAAATTGGCTATTATTATTATTAACTTATTTGCAAAACTTTTTTTGAGGGGTTTATAAGTTCGTCTTCAACTGTGCTGATCTTTTAGTTGTTACTAGAAAAACAAAGGATAAAAGTTAGCTTGCATTTTTAAGACATTGTGGACATTCGGTTACTTGATTGGAACAATTTAAAGACAGGCGTGGTTCTGGACTGTTTTTTTTTTTGGGGGGGTGGGGGTGGGCTTCTAGGGTTTTGAGAAATTTTGAGTTGCAGGGGCGTTGATTTATGCAATACCATGAAAATAGCATATCGTGAGCTGCACGTGGGAGACCTCAAAATCACACCCCAACACACGCACTAGATTACTGTATCTAAGCCATTACGGTAGTATTTTCGTAAGAAGCCAAACATGTAAAAATTGCTAATCTTACCTCGATTTCCCTCATGTCTTCCAACAGATGTTCCGGACAGTTCCTGTAGTACTCGGAACTGAGCCAGTCAGCTGTAGATGGCGCCACCAGAAGGCCTGACATTAGAGAGGCAATCACTATTATCGACATGTTCATCTTTGATCGTTGGTAGCTATACAGACCTGCCGAAGCAAATACAAATCGACAAACCACAGAAGTTCACCCTACGTAACTGGTAAGTTCCCCTTCCCCTAAAAAAAAATGATAAAGAACATTTCACAATTTCGCAGAACAGTGTAGTTTTTGTTTCTAAATGTTCGCCATCCTTTCCAATATTGCCCAGGTAGCGTCCTGGGAAATCAGTAAAGAAAGTTGCGGAATCTCAATCCATGATCATTTCTGGAAAATGAAAACAGGTGCTAAGAATTTACTATATGAACATGAGGAATGATGATGGTTTATGAACGACAAAGATATCGACAACGCAAGGCTCAGAAATATCCGGACTGGTTAAGGAAGGGACACAAATAAAAGCCCTATATTTTTTTTTCTTTACATTCTGCGCCTTTTCCTAACGTTGACCTGCCCCTAGTAGCTATTGAGCGCACGTACAACTGCAAATGTTCTTCGACCAGATACAGACCCTGAAAGGCAGTCTTCCTGAATAGATGTTATTAAAATTTTACCGAATAATCAATAACGTAGAAAGGATCTTACCTGTTAACAGCTTGTGAAGTAAATTCTGGAGCGGGATGAAGTCTGAAACAGAATGGCCAAAAGTCCGTTGTTTTATTTACTTTCAACCGGAACTTAATCTTTAATTGGTATTTTGATTTAGTGCCTGTCTACTTTTGAAGTAATAGTAAGTTGTCCGGACACCATGAGTTGTTATTACTCCTAAAAAAATAAATTATGGTCAGATCACTTCCTATCCGAGAACTCTTCTTCATTTGGTTAGGACAGGAAATGTATGGGTGTTACATATATCTTTGTTTTCCACTTTCATATTAGCTTCATACAAGTTAAGATTTGATCAGGTTTCTTGTTCTTGTATTGGCTATCCACCGGAACTCCATCTTGGATTGACATTTTCAGGACCTGTCCCCTCCAAAAGTACAAAAGATGTTGTCCGGAAACTAGATGAGCTGATTAAACTGTTCCAACAAATTATGTACATTCTTACAGAGAATTTTGCAACCATGAAGGGTTGTTTTCCAGTTGACACGGACATGAAGTGTCTTCGGTTACAAATATATATATATATTTCCTGTAAGCTACATGTAAGCTTAAATTTGAGATGTGACAGTTTCGTTAGTTCTTCCTTTGACATGGATGTAATTTTAATTTGTAGTTCTGCTTCCCCATTTCTTTTCCTTTTATACATTATGTCTATAATATGCACTGTATATGTATGTTGCGATATGAGAAAGTATGATAAATTGACTGCCGAAGTACAACTGCCCAACGCCACTAGTTCCTGCGGCATTTTCATTTCAGTTTTATTAAGCCAGTAACTCTTTCAGTTAAAAAAAAAGGTTTACATAGAGGCCGTGCATCACGATATTTTTTTTGAAAGAGCATAATAGGTAGAATGGAAAGAAAATAAGAAAAATAAAAGGAAACCACCACATCATAATTTTCCGTGAAATGCTTTCCGCTGAAGCTTTACTTTTTTTTGCTTGCATTTTTTCTGTGGTTTACTCCCCACTCATCATACTCATCTGCTACAATATGTATTTTCAGTGTATCTTTTCTAGGTTCAGCTTTGCACCTTTAAAGGTGCAGACCAGATGCCACACTAGGGGTTCCATAACATTTGCTCCGGCGACAATTGCTCCGCTATAATTTACACACATTAATTGAATGCCCTTATGCAACAAACACTGTGTTGCCACAGAGTGTTCAAATAGTTGACTATGTGTAAATTGTGTGCTAACCATGTGGTCACAGTGTTGTCACGGTGTGGGACTTCAGATCACACATTAAACCACATAATTACCCACATAGTTGGCATTCCGAACACAGAGTGGCACACCTATACCACAGTGTTGTGTGCATTGAACTATGTGTAAATCCTATGTTCTAGTGTTGTCACAGTGTGTTCACATAGTTGACTATGTGTAAATTGTGTGTTAACCATGTGGTCACAGTGTTGTCACAGTGTGGGACTTCATATTGTTATCCACATAACTGCCCACATAGTTGGGTAACAAACACAGTGTTGCCACAGTGTGTTCACATAGTTGACTATGTGTAAATGGTGTGTAAACTATGTGGTCACAGTGTGGGAATTCAGATCAGACATTAAACCACATAATTACCCATATAGTTGGCTCTCCGAACACAGAGGGGGCACACATATACCAAAGCGTGGTACGTATGGTACACATGTGTAAACCATGTGTTCATAGTGTTGCCACAATGTGTTCGTCAATGTGACAGCATGGGACTTCAGATCACACTTAATTACCAATACAGTTGGATTTCTGAACACAGAGTGGCACATATATACCACAGTGATTTGTGCACAGAAATATGTGTAAATCCTATGTTCTAGTGCTGTCACAGTGTTGCCACAGTGCGTCACATAGCTGACTATGTATAAATTGTGTGTGAACCATGTGGTTACAGTGTTGTCACAGTTTGGGACTTCAGATCACATAGTTAACAACATAATAACCCACACAGTTGGGTAACACAGTGTTGCCACAGTGTGTTGACATAGTTAACTATGTGTAAATTGTGTGTTAACCATGTGGTTACAGTGTTGTCACAGTTTGGGACTTCAGATCACATAGTTAACAACATAATAACCCACACAGTTGGGTAACACAGTGTTGCCACAGTGTGTTCACACAGTTGACTATGTGGAAATTGTGTGTTAACCATGTGGTCACAGTGTTGTCACAGTTTGGGACTTCAGATCACATTGTCATCCACATAATTGCCCACAAAGTTGGGTAACAAACACCGTGTTGCCACAGTGTGTTCACATAGTTGACTATGTGTAAATGGTGTGTTAACTATGTGGTCACAGTGTTGTCACAGTTTGAGAATTCAGATCACACATTAAACCACATAATTACCCACATAGTTGGCTCTCCGAACACAGAGGGGCACACATATACCAAAGCGTGGTACGTATGGTACACATGTGTAAACCATGTGTTCATAGTGTTGCCACAATGTGTTCGTCAATGTGACAGCGTGGGACTTCAGATCACCCATAATTACCGAGATAGTTGGAATTCTAAACACAGAGTGGCACATATATACCACAGTGATGTGTGCATAGAACTATGTGTAATTTCTATTTTCTAGTGCTGTCACTGTCTGAAATGTCAGTTTATGTGGTTTTCCACATAATTTTCACATAGGTGGTTTGGTGAACACAGCATGGGATATTTTGAACTATGTATACACTCTGTGTTCATTGTGATATAACCCTGTGAGCATGGTGAGGGTTCAGATAACTCACATACAACATCATCCTCACAGACTTGGCCTACTGAACACACATTGATTCGTATGCTTACCACAGTGGGATGCCGAACTATGTGTAAATCCGTGTTCATAGTATTATCACACTGTGGGGTTAAAGATAATTCATTAATTTACCTTTAAAGGTGCAAAGCTGAACCTACCAAAAATATCAGTTGATTACCGAATTCTTCTGCGCTGCACCTACGCACACACAAGCAAGATAAAGCATTTTGTCATTGTCGAAAAATGCACTTTTCTTGCATCCCTGTTACTAAGACAGTATATATATATTTATTGGTCAATTGTAAAAAAACAGATTTTGTACAAAAAGTTTTACTACTTAGATGGTAGCTTGTGCAGTAAAACTAAAATCAATCCATGAATGAAAATAATCAAGTAAAATCGCTGGGTAGGTCATTCCGCATATCGAAACATGAAGGGAAAATGATAGATATATTTTAACATGCACAAAGAACAGAAATATAGAAACAGAACTATGAATTAAAACAAAAATCACGAGGAAACAGAACAACAATTAAAAAAATATCTAGGGGGAAACAGAACTATACAATTGAAAAAGTATCAATTTTAAAGGAACAGGATATTATAAAGATACGTCCGTGTCAACTAAAGATCAATCCTTCAATGAAAATTCGCTCTAATGTTCTGTTGGAATGGTTTAATCAGCATGATCAGCTCATTTATTATCCGGACAATATCGTTTGTACTTTAGGAGGGGACAGGCCCTGAAATTATCGATCCAAGATTGAGTTCCGGTGAAAACTTAATACAAGATGGAAAAGAAGCCATCGGATCTTAACTTTTATTTGAAGCTAATAAGAAAGAAGAAAACAAAGATATTATGTCACCGCATACGCTCCATGCCCAATCCAATCGGAGAACAGTCCTCGCATGCAAGGTGATCTTATTCTAATTCTTCGGAGCAGTTTTATCAACTTATTAGTAGGTGTCCAGACATCATCATGCAGGCCTTCACTTCGAGAGGGGATAGACTCGGGAAATTCAAGATTGATGGTTCCGGTGGACAGTCAATAAAACAGACGAAATTTCGGCCATTTTGCTTCAGACTTCATCAAAGTCCAGATTTACTTCTCATGTTGCTAACAGGTAAGATTCTTTCTAAGTTATCCATGATTTTTTTATTCGTCAATATGTATAATTGCGATTCAGGAAGAATGTTGTTCAAGGTCTGCATGTTTCCCGACGAAGAACACTATGTGGCCTTTTCAAATACTCTCAACAACAAGGCGTCCGCGTAGTGGCGTTATAAGCCAAAAAGTAAGGGGGCGCGATATGGCAAACTTTATTAGAAATTTGCGAGCGAACGAGCAAAAATTTCGACATTTTAACACAGTATTTAGAAACCCTACTTTCTTTCCTTTCCTCTTTTTTTTCTTGGTGGTGATTTTTCATTTATTTATTTATGTATTTATTTTTTTATTTATTCGATTTATTATTATTTTTTTTTTGGGGGGGGGAAGCCTCCCATTTGTAAGCCTCTTCGTCGACTAGTATTAGAGAGTTAACGAAATCACTACGCGGCCGCTCTCTACAACGACCAATTTCTTTGAAAAATGCAAGTCAATTTACAATGGAGATCGGATAGGATTTTGTCGAAAGTTGGTGGGCCGGGACAGCAGCTCTGTCTCGTGACTCTGGAAATCGACATATTTTCAATTGTTCGTCCGGTTTTAATCTTCGGATGAACAGCTGTCCCAGTCCACCAACCTTCGCCAAAAGCCTCTCAGCTTTCCATTGTTATTTGACTTGTGTTGTCAAAGTAATTGGTGCGTTGCAAGAAACGTTTGCGCAGTAATCGCGCAAACTATTTTGTGACAAGACCAATCGAAGGCAAAAAGAAGCTGCTGAAACTGCTTATCTAAAAACAAAAAGATAGACAATGGAGTAAATTAGAGAGTCAAAAGTGGCCTAAGCTTTCGATCCTAGCAAAATCCGACGATGACTCTCAAAGACCAATTGAACTCAAACGGTAATGGGCTCTTTTATTTTACAAAATCAATCGACGAAATTTGCTTCGGCAACGTTTTTTAGTATTTGCCTTTTATGACGCCCTGTTGATTATCTATTGATAGAGTGAGGGGTAATTTTAAGGGAGAAAGAGACCTTTCAAGTATACACTTCTGCCAAATATGCATGTCCTTTTAAAACGGCTCTTCCAGTTTGATGAATAACAATTGCGTATTTAAAATTGTTTATTTGAAGATGCCGATTTTCATCGAACGTTTCATGTATCGTAACGGAATTCAAACTGTAGATGTTTGCTGCCAATTTGCTCGCGCCGAATAAAATAATAGGACCTATATCCTATCCTCACGCTTCGTTATTGGAAACGAAGTTGAATATTAAGAAAAAAAAAAAAAAAAAAAACACCCTTCGGAAAGTAGTGAAATATGTCGTGATATTTTTGTCTGTGTTCAGAGTTTTCTTTGTGATATATAATTGGTGTGTATTCAGATTTTTTTTTAGGTGAAAACATAGTGTGAATTTCCATAGCTTGTTGATACGTATCTATAGACCAGTTCGTAGTTACTTCATGGACAATTTTGGTCAAATGACCTTTCATTTCTTTCATTATCATAGGCAGATTTCAAAGCAAGATATTACGTAAGCTTGCCTTACATAGCAGGATGAAGAAATTTAATAGACCAGGTGACTAGAATAGCACGCCAATTAACACTTTATGAAGTTGCTTAGGTATTTGTTGCATTCCTACTTTGAATGCATATCTTAGCATGTTGCACAATGTACTTGGCAAATCGTGAATTACCAGTCGTTCGTGGACGCATTGGTGTTTTTGTGGATGTAAATGAATACCACTATTCAAAAGAAAATATGAATAATCAAGACATCAAGGTTGGTGCTTATCTCATTAGATTTTAAACCACCATATAACTTTAGTACAAATGACCTTCCTCTGATCATGCGTAGAATCTTTTGATCATGCGCAGAAAGGAACTACGAACTGGCCAGCAGGTGTTTAGCTACCTACGATCAAAGATGAACACCTTTATTATAGTGGCTGCCTTTCTAATGCCAGGCCTCCTGGTGGCGCCATCAATAGTCTGGTTCACTAGTTCCAAGTACGTGAACCGTTCGGAACATCGGTGGGAAGTGACAGGGGATATTGAGGTAAGATGAGCCATTTTTACATGTTTTGCTTCTTACTACCGCATCTAGTACTGGTCGTTATGGCTTAGATACCGTAATGGAGTTCAGATCCCATTCTTACCTACCAACTTTTTCGACTCAGCTGATGAGCGACTCATTTTTCTAGAATAAACTTTTCAGACTCATCATGTAAGTTGGTAGTATATCATGGATCAAATATCATGTAAACTGGTAGATTAGCTGATAAACCTCCAAAAAGCACTAAAATTTTAGTTCTTCTTTGCTTAAGAACTCCAACCGAAATTAAAATACAAATGTTTTACGAGGAAAAAAAATACAGACAAGTAGATAGGTGAATTTTGAAAAATGTCGGACAAACAGTAAGTAATGACGTAACCGAGTAAATGTCCATAATGTCCTGAATGTGCAGACTAGCTCTTATTTATTATTTTCCCAAAAGCAGCTAGGAGGAGGGGGGCTCTAATTATCTCCCCTTCCCCTTTATACAGATCAGTGGTCCGCAGGATGGTGGTCTGGACAGAGGGGAGCCACTAATAAACTGGTTTGACAGAGCTTGGGAAACCTTACGAGGTGCATGGGACAGAAACAATCCACTCTGCGCCACAATAAAGGGCGCCGCCACAGGAGGGATTCAAGTTCTTCCCATTTTCAACTTGCAATAACTTTGATTGGCTTTTGATTGGGCTCTTGTAATGTAAAATCTGTGTTGCAATATTGTTCAGAAATCATATATCTTGTTACTTGTGTCTGTCGTTTTATGTATGTACAGGTTTGTGATATTTTCAAAATAATCATATCATGCTGTGCAAGTGCGCGTTAAAGTTCCCTTTTAGAAAGGATATACCTCTTAAAAAATTTAGTGATGTCATATCTAGGTTTATTTGTGTAAGTTCATGCAAAAGCTGCAGTCACAAGTTTTCATTGCACTTCGAAACCACAAGACAGGTCATGGATGTAATGTATGCCTGCAATGTATGTTGACACTAATACCCCTTTCATAAACTCAATTAAAATGAATTAGGCGGCTAATAGCAGCATAATTTGGTCGTAAAATTGGAGGAGGACAAGAGTTATCCGCATTACTCTGATGCTGCTATTATCCGCATAATAGCGGCATCGGGATAAGATTTTGAGTTTATGAACGCATTTCCAAATAATGCGGATAATTGCCATGGTGCGGTCACAAGGTCACCCTTTTCCAACACAACCGCATCGGAGGGGGCGTGTCCAGTTGTCATGGCGATTATCCGCCTTTTTCAGGACGGGCGCTCGTAAAAATAATGCGGCTTATTTTCGGAGTTTATGAACGCAATTTTTATTGAATTATCCGCATTACTCTGAGGCGGCTAATTGGAGGATAGGTTTATGAAAAATAGTCCAGGGGTATTTTAATTCTGGTCACCGCGGTGGGGGGGGGGGGTCATGCCTCAGAACTCTCTCACGGATATCGCGATGGCGGCAAAGTACTGCATGGTGATAGGGAGTGGCGGAATCTTCGCGATTGCTTCTGTTTTAGACCCGAATCCCTCAAAAATTCACCGATAAAAGCAGACGCGAAGAGAATCATATTGGTCCAAAGACACCAAGGTGGTGTTTAATCAGTGGTCTCAGATTGTTGCTTGTGCAGAATCCACGAATTTATTAGGTGTAAGTATACCTACGGTAGCTTTAAAGTGCCATCTCCTGGCGAGATATTTTATCTTGCCACGTCGATTTATAAAAAGACACATGTCGTAATTGCGAGATAGGTTTTCGTTATTATGTAGTTTGCCAAGATGATTTGTTTATATAATTAAACTAATTTCATAAATCGTATTCTATATGAATTGATACTGCTAATTCATTCATGGAATGATAGTTTTAGCTTTGTAATCTTTGATATGTGTTGTGTTGTTTTTGTTGGTGTAAGTTGATTGATAAAATGTTGTCAAGTGATTTATTATTATTAAGCAGTTATATCAAAAGTAATGTACAAAAAAGGGAACCTTATCTACAAGCATTCTGCCTCTAAGGTTTCCTCCACTTTTCCGTTTTCATGTATACTTGTATTAATGTGTATTGTATTATGTACCTGTATTAATGTGTATTTATGTACATTTATTAATATGTATTGTTTAAGAATGCTTACTATTTATACTTATATAGTCTACGTGTGTAATGGTTGCTCAACTTAGTTATGTAAGTTAAGTTATCAAAGTTTTGTAACATAACGGATTTGTGGAAATAAAACCTAAATGAATTGAAAATATAAATTTTCTTTAGCGTTCCTATGAACAATTTTAAATCATACCATTTCCGTACAAAAAACGAACTATGTATTTTTTTAACATTTAAATATAATAATTTCTTATCAATTCTTATTTTAGTATTTGTATTTTGGGCTTCTTTTTATTTCTGTTGATTTTCGGCAGAATACGACGGCGAAATTATTTCAACCATAAATAGAATCAAATTAAATAACCTTGTTAATAAAAGTAAATTAAGAAACGCAGTTTGTGTTGACTTTGTGCATTGGATCTGTCACGCACTTGCATCATATCACGTAATTTCGTAACCGGGTGTCGCAATTTTGGCCCCAAAAATGTGCGAGACTTGAAAGTAAAAAGTCAACGAAGGGTTCCATTAAAAAAAAATCGCGCGCGGGACATTTATCGCAAAAAATAGCCTCCTCTTTGGGAGGATTGGAAAGCTGGCATGAAATTATATTTTATAAAATGTAGTGTTATGTTGTTTACGAGAGACAATCAAGCCCAAGAAGGTGATAGGGAGAGAGAGAGGGGAGAGGGGGAGGGTTGGGATGGAAAGATAGAAGAGACTGTTAGATTTTGGTGAGAAATGAGAAGGGGGAATATGCGTTTGTGGGATTGCGCGAGTGTGTGTAAAACAGTGAGAGGTGTGTGTGTGTATATAGCATTCTAGTAATCATGTGACGGGCGAGTGTATATGTAAGGTTTTTTTTTTTTTTTTTTTTTAAACAAGTGCACACCTAGTTACCAATAATGCATATAGCATTTCCATTTATTTGAAAGCAGGATAAAAGAGCATTGTAGATTAAATGCCTTGCTCAAGGGCATAGGTGCCGCGGCCGGGGATCGAACTCCCGACTTTCCATGTATAGCCAGGCGCCTTAGACCACTCGGCCACGGCACCTCCTGTTAATGCTACACAAACACACACATCCTCTCACACACACACACAATAACACACACCCACACACACGTACACACACTCGCGCACATCCTCCACACACACATTACCCCTTCCTATCTCTCTCTCGCTCTTTCAACAACACACCTCCCTCTATTCAAATCTCAACTCTTTTACAACTACCAGTACAGTCATCCATATATCGGTGACACTCTTGCTCTACCTTCTTTCCGTCACATTCTTATTTTCCGCGAAGGTATCACTCGATAAACACAGAGGAAACACTGTCATGTATAAAATAATGCTTTATTTTGATTTGAACATAATATGATGTCAAGTTTAGTATCTTTTTAAAATATTATTTTCTTCATCTTAAAAATATATCGATACACCATATGAAACATTTAGATACTTGTAGAAAAGATATAAAGTTAAAGATACATTTAAAAAGGATGGAGCATACTGCATGTCCAAAAGAGAACACATGAATATCAATAATACATACCATATATATAATGTTTAATAAAATAGAAAACTGGGTTTGAAAGCTAACAGTAGGCGTCCCTAGAAGACCACATCCTGAGCACACTCGAGATTGAACATAGCACCAGAGAGTGTAAAAAATGATAATCAAGGATGTCGTAACAACTCCACAAATTTAACATCGGGGTAAAATGATTGGAGTGTTCATTCATGTATACCAATCAAACACCCCGATAAAGATAAAAATCGATAGATCGGGTTATCGAAGTGGACCAGAGAATTACGACCTGTAATTCCTTACATTGTGTGATCTAATTGCCATCGATGAGTGAATTCCCCGATCCTCAAAACAGGTTTATATGTTGAAAGTATGCGTCTCTGATCAGAAAATACAATCAAACAATACCAAAAAGTGGCCATTCGTTTTATTCATGCAAATTAGTCATTGTTCTATAAATTTAAGCTATGTCGACAATAATTATGAAATGCATTATCGCCACTTCGACATATAGTAAAAAAATCATCTTGGCAAACTACATATCTCGCAATTATGACATGTGTCTTTTTATAAGTCGACGTGGCAAGATAAAATATCTCGCCTGGAGATGGCACTGTAAAGCTTCTTTACACCTAATAAATTCATGGAATATGCATGAGCAATACTCTGACACCACTGATTAAACACCACCTTTGTGTCCATGGACCAATATGATTCTCTTCGTGTCTGCTTTTATTGGTGAATTTTTGAGGGATTCAGGTCTAAAAGAGTAATTCATTCTTACATAATAATTCAATATTCAGCAAAATATGGAAATTTGGGTACCATGAGGACACAAAACATGATACGGTTTTACTCTAAAGCAGACTCGACAATATTAAGATAGAAAAATATAATTTCCAGCACTCTATTGAGTAATTCTACGATATTCAAATATTTTAATGCACCTTTACCCTTTTTATAATATATAAAACTATTATAGTGATCAATATACATTTTCCTGTGCGTTTTCCCATTAAAAACATATGCCGCCATAGAATATAAAATAGCGTAATATAAACACACAAAAACATGAAAGATTACAGACATATACTACATAAATTATTTTCCCTTCACACACCGTTGATGTCATAAATTTATATTGTTAAACGTGTATTTCTTATAGTTTTTCATATTTTCGATGTTAAGAGATAAACGCGAACCACACTCTCTACCACTCCATTTGCAGAATGATGTGTATTGTTCATGAATACAGGAACATTTATAAGTTACCGCGTCAGAATATTGTGTGTTTGAGTTTTATCAGACGTGTATCAATCACATATGATTATTTACGTCTGGGAACGACCATTAAGGTCACCATCCGAAAGACGTGACCAGGGCTCGAACCTCTGCATCAATTTGGAACTTCCCCACATAGCTTGGATTACAGGCGCATGCTACAACGCCCAGTTGTGGCGCCAGAATAGCTTACCAAACGATCATGAATAGAATAGCTTACCCAACGATCATGAATAGAATAGCTTGCCTAACGATAATGAATAGAATAGCTTACCCAAAGATCATGACGAAAGAGATCTATGGTTTGAATAAACTAGTTTATAATTTTATTTCCGTCAGAATTTCCCTTCCTTTGTCCCTATATTTCTTTTTTTCTCTCTTTCTTTTTCTTTCTTTCTTTGTCATTTTTCTGTTTTTCTTTATATCTATCGATCTATCTTTTTTACTTTCTTACTTTTATTCTGAGTCTAGTCGATTTTTAAAATTTTATCCCTGCGTTTAACCATATTATGTAATTTCCGGAATATATGAAACTATTATTAGTAATTGAGATTTGGAAAAAATGAAGGTGGCACGAATTTATCAAATTAACAATATGACAACATTAATCTATCTATTTTGAACATAGCAGACCATCATAATCAAATTTAAGATTGATGAGTGGTTCGACTGTATACATAATTAAGATTAAATCATTTAAATATTAAAAACAATCTCATTTAGAAAAAATCAATGGCCCTGTTTATTGAATTTGCAGTGCTACAAAAATATGTTATATCAAATACACTGACAGAAATTCATTATACCAAGAACCGTTCTTTTTCTTCAAATTCTTAATGCAAATTAGGCCTACTGAAAAGTATATGAAAATTTGTTCTTAAAACATATACTACATAATATCGTTTTGTGCCTTTTTTAAGAGGGTTAGGAAGAGAGAGAGAGAGAGAGAGAGAGAAAGAGGGAGAGGTGGATTGCGATGGAATGAAAGGGAAATGCAATGATCAAGAGATTAGTACTTATAAACAGAAAATCATTCCCTCGAAAACAATGACTAAATGGCAGGATGGAAATACCGAGAAGTCTCTGCCTTTCTTATCATGTTCTCATTTCACAAATCTTGTATCAAGATAAGTGTTAAAAGCCACCGAAATCCTGAGACCTGATTGGATGACGGCGATATACAATATGAAAAAAGTATTTTGATACTGATATCAGTCTTCAGGAAACCAGACCTAGATAGTATTGAGTTCTTAGCGTCATTCTTTCCTTTACTCTTCCTCGTTCGTAAGTTTTCCCGCCTGTTGGTTGCGCATGCGCTGTCGCCTGATGAGCCACCACCCTATGACGTAGAAAAGCACGGTGAGAACCTTGAAGATGAAGTTGACTCCGAGGTAGGCGTAACGGAACGCAGCTAGATCGTAGACGTAACACGACCCTTGCTGACCGCACTCCGTTTGCCACAATCTGCACGCGGTGTCGATCATAGCGCCGTAGATCAGCGGGGCTGGAATGGCGCCTGCAATGAGGATGAAAATAAATATTTAAAGGAAAACTATTAAAAGCAACCCACGTGTACACACAGATACCATGAATGCATATAGCATTTCCATTTTATTTGAATGTAGGATAAAAGAGCACTATTTTATTCCTTTCTAACGGGGAAAAGTTGCCGCGTAGGTTCATGGTTGCCTTGGCCGTGGATCGAACCCCGAACCTTTAAATGTCGAGGCAGACCAGTCGGCCACGGAACCTCCTGAATTGAATGGGTACATCGATACTTACATTGATTCAATACGACAAATCATGTAAATGCTTCTAAAAAGAAATAAGATGTAAAGAGTTAGTGCCACTTTTATAGTGACAGCTGAAGTGGGGTTACTCCAGAGTCCAGGGGGCCGTTTCATAAAGCTGTTCGTAAGATAAGAGCGACTTTAAGAACGACTGGTGAACCTTTCTTACGCGCTAAACCATCGCCAGTGAATATACCATTTACCACAAGAAAGAATCACCAGTCGTTCTTAAAGTCGCTCTTAACTTACGAACAGCGGCCGTTTCATAAAGCTGTTCGTAAGATAAGAGCGACTTTAAGAACGACTGGTGAACCTTTCTTACGCACTAAACCATCGCCAATGAATATACCATTTACCGCAACAAAGGATCACCAGTCGTTCTTAAAGTCGCTCTTAACTTACGAACAGCTTTATGAAACACCCACCAGCTTTATGAAACACCCACCAGAAGAAGTTACTCCACTTTGTTGGAGGGCAGTATGAAAATTCTAGGATTATTTCGATCCGGACTCAAAGCGGAGTACTCAACCAACTTTGAGAAGAGGGTTACAGAGTTAGTCTCGCGCGTAACTTCATTCATTTCCGCATGGGGGAGATTCACGCGCGGAACATATGGCGCGAATTCGCTTGGAAACCACGGAAGCGACTGCGCATACACCGCAGCAGAGCTTGCCAGTTTGAAGGGGGGGGGGGGGGGGGGGGGTTAATGTCGGTCCGCGGTACAAGCGTATCAACTCAATCCGGAGTTGACCCGGAGGAACTCCACTGCGCCTTCATTATGAAAACGGCTTATATGAGGTGTCAAAGTGTCCGCTATATCGAATGTTGAAAGCTCATTTTTTTAAGAGGTGATGGGCCTACATACCAAGTAATCTCATCATGATGGCCCGGACACCGAGAGCGATGGCCTTAGAGTCTGGATTCACGCATCTGATATGATGAAAGAAAAGAGAAACACATTGTGAAAATTTGCATTTCTTCATGATTTGGTAAGGAATCAAACTTCAATTAAAAAAAGAAATTACCCACTTGACAAATAGATCCCCTATCGGTACGAAAATTCGTACAATTTATATATTTTAATGCCGGACTTGATTATTGACAATATATTTTTACCTATTACACTGCAAAAATACCGGTGTTAATTGAACACCAGCCCTAAATCTATTTACGAAAACACCAGAGATGTGTGTTTACAAGGACTGGTGATCCGACTTGTGGTAAACAATATGCACCAAAATGTTCATTGCTGATGGTTTGGCGCGTAAGAAAGAATCACCAGTTGTTCTTAAAGTCGCTCTTAACCATCGAACAGCTTCATTATACGCTCACCAGTTAAGTGTTGAAACAATTCTAGATTCATATCAACCCGTTTTTGGTTTAACACAGACTGATGCATAGATATATCATTTCCGATATAAGTTTCGTCATATTGTTTGATCGGAATATTATATCATCAAGTCCTCTATCAGACATTCTTAGATGAGTTTCTATGTGTTCTTTTGGAGTTCTATTTACCTCATTGCAATGAGGGTTTGTGGGATCTCTTCCGCACCGGATATGACGACAACCAAGAAAGAGATGATGAGGAATGGAATAAGACTCTTGCAGTTGTTCCCGCAGGTACCGTCCACTGCCGAATAGGTACCATCTTCAGCGTCGACACATGAACAATCGCCGAATGTCTGAAATAAACCAAAGGAAATATAAAATAATACAGCGGTTAATCGTCGATAATCTCGGATTAACGCTTTTAGATTAAGAGCTCTGTGCATCAACTAAAACGGTTTGCATTAAAATTACCAATCTGGAAAATTTGCGTTACTCTTTTCGACAATAAGTTGTATCATTCTGTTTTTACTAGTAGGAGGCTAAGAGCTTGGTAAGAGTCTACTTTTGTTACCCTTGAAGCCTAGTGACCATATGTATTAGGACCAATTCGAAATGCAATCCATTGACAAGAACAGAAAGAAAGGGTACATAAATTTATTATAAAAAAAAAACGATTGGAAACGATTGTTTTAGTGCCTCTTTATTTCTAGACTGGTACGAATCTCTGTAAGAATGCAAGATTTCAACCTCTTTCTTCAAGAGGAGAAAAGGGTATCGGGGAGAGGGGGTTGATTTATTCAAAAGTTGGTTTTAGCCCCAAAAACCTTCACCTAAAAGCCACAGTGTTTGTGGTTACCTACCCCATTGTCAAATTCTTGTAGGCAACCAGCGTGGCATGCTGACACATAGGTGATGCCATCCTCTCCACACACAGGGGAATATATATCATTATTGCATCCACACTGGACATTACACGTACTAGTTCGGCTCAAGCTCGTACCAGCGCTGTGTTTGAACAAAAAAAATGGTTATCAAGATAGAATAAAATGAGAGAAGGAAAATCGGCGTATGTTAGTTCCAAATGAAGGTAATAAATCTCTTTATCAATGAATATATACCGCCTTATACGACCGTTACGGTCGTATAAGGCGGTATATATTGTTCGTGTCCAAGGACTACGGTAGTCCTTGGACACGAACGTGTTTCACTGTTTCTATAAAGCCTGTGTGTCGCGTGTTCATCAGGTTCATAATATAGATATGGTTATTGCTCATTGTATAGATGAATAGATATTGGAAATTTGCACTTTCTTTTTTTCTGGGAATGTTCAACAGACATGACATACATAAAGAATAAAGACATATCTGTTAAACACTGAATGGACCAAAGAACAATCAATAACGACAAGTATTATACATTAACAAAATTGTGATGTTTTAGGTTCATCAAAATGGGAACTAATTAGAAACTTGAAATTAAAGTTGAAACAGAACATGAAATTGAAATAAAGGTTTCCCATGTCATTCGATACATATATTTTGCATGGCAAAGAGAAAATTTCGTAAAATATATTTGAAACAAATCATTGTAAAAAAAGGGGGGGTGAAAAATGAATAAAATGGTGGGTAAATATCAAATCATTCACCTTTGGTCGGGATACTTAGTCGTTACACCAGCCGTTGGAATGGTTCGACAACCGACACCGAACGTGATTAGGAGCAGGAACATAGCGACTATGCTGAGAACCAAGGCTACCTTGCAAGACCCCTCTGCTTTTGTCTTGAATTTCTTGACAATGACGCCCCCAACGATGGATCCAAGAGCAGCGGCCGGCACGAGAACAGCGCCTGTCCAAGAAATTGTGACAAGAGTACAGGCAAACATAGAGGAAGAAAAGGAAGGGGGGATATTATTTTAGTTACCATTGGTTTCTGCGGTATATCGTGTGGTATTGTTTCTTCTGTGGTTCTTTCCTGTGGTACTGTCTGTGGTATTTTGTAGTTATTACCGTAGGGCGAAGTCTACTCCTGTTTTATGTTTTGTAGTACGTACTGTACATGCACACAACTGTTGTCTTGAGTTGCTTCATGTACACTGCAGAAACACCGGTGTTGATTTAACACCTGCCCGGTATCTATATCGGTCCACACCAGAGAAGTGTTGAAACATTTTCGATTCAAACCGATATTGGTTAAAGACTAATTGGTGTTGCTAATATGCCAAATTGGCCGGTGTTCGCCTAACGCAAAACCGATGTTGTTTCAACACCTATCCGGTGTGGACCGATATAGATAAAAGGCTGGAGTTAAATCAACACCGGCGTTTTTGCAGTGTAGTAAATCCTGTAGTTACCACAGACTTCATTCTTCAAAGTAATACGATAAACGTTCAATTATTATTTTTTATAATAGTAAACAGACAATGTTGAAGAGCATAATATGAATCAAGACTATGATTAGCGATCTACAGAGATAAGCATAACCCTATAATTAGTCAGACGCTAAAGTCTGGTATGCTCACACACAACGAATGTACTTTCCCCTTTCCCTGGGGAATTAAATGCTCAAGCAATGATTTTCAGAATCAATTGCTAAAGCGTACTATTTGCATAATACCGAATATTATGGGTCCTTTCAATGATTTTTTAATTGTTAAAATGAATAAAAGCTTCAGTTTGATCTTTATGGACAGGAATTACATTGACCCCAATTCGATCATACATACATACACCCACACACGCACCCACACACACACACACACACACATACATAAATACATACATACACACATACATACACCCACATATAAATACATACATCGTCATATGGCACTTTTCGCCTTTCCATGCAACATGGCTCACGGTGCTTTACAATATAAGACAACAAATAACAATATGTTTTGTTAATCAGTATTTTAACTAAGTTTAGGGACTTGCCTTTTATATTAAGGCCTGGTCACACCGCCCGAGCGTTGTTATAGCGGTCGTGGAGCGGTAGGGAGAGGGGGTCGAATTTCGCTCACAAAATTGTGGAAAAAAATCAAAAACAAAAATCGAAAACAAAATAAAAACAATCGAAATCGAAAATGGTGAACGGGAGCGAGCGGTGATGATTTTTTTTCTCTCCGCTCCACGACCGCTCCAACAACGCTCGGGCGGTGTGACCAGGCCTTTAGCTCTGCTTTTCTTGGCAAGTCCCTCCCTTCAGCTAATTTTATATCTTCAATATTTGTTATTGAACTGTCTGCATTATTTTGAATATGTACTTTACTTTTAATAATATTTTGTATATTTTGTTGAACGAAAATAAATAAATCTATAGATCTAAATTCTACTCTCTTAGTGCTTGCAATTTTATATATGTAAACAACTGAATGAAAATGTATGAGCAAAAACAAACGTTAATCTTTTATCAGAAAACAAAAATGAAACGAGCCTTTTCCAAAGCTTGCGTCATGCTTCAAAACTTATTTAAACGAAACCCAGGACAACTTCTTAGACATGTTAGACTATACTTTACCTGTAATGAGATTTGCATATGATGACGTCAGTCCAAACTCTGTTTCTAGGTATTTTGGAAAGAATATATTGAGTCCAATCATGGCAGCGAACTCGGTCACGAAAGCCATGTTGATGATCAAGTACAGAGGATTCTTACAGACTTCCCAGAACTTCCCCGGCATATCTTAGAGAAAAAACAGAAAAAGAAAAGAAAAGGTGTCATCGGGAAAAAACACATCGAAAGCATCCTACTTCAATTAAATCTAGCATTTACGCAATATTCAAGAAACATGTTGACAGGTTTTAATAAAACATATAGAGTGAAAATATTTGCTTTTCCTATCTATTTTGTGATCACTATACTAAGAGCATAATATGGGCTATTATATAACCTGTGGTGATTTAGGGGGTCGGGACAGGTGGCAACTTCTAGCTTACACTATTATCACTGATTGTCAATCAATTGGACATAGGAACATTAAATGTCACGTCTCAAAGTGATCTCGAATAATTCCAATAGTCTGAATATTTTTATGCGAAATCCCGGACCCAGCTTTTAAGCTATAGGCTCACATTTTAAATGTCTTAAAAAATACCTAACTGGATCTGTGTTGTATATGATTGTACATTATGATAAGAAAAAGAAAGAGGATAATAGAACAAGCGTCGTGCAGTCACTTTCAACAAAATCAGCTTTATCGCTTTATCTTTTTTCTGACGGGAATAGTCCTAACCATAAAAATGTTTGGCATCTTAATCATTATTTAAGTTAATACTATTAGTGTGACTGATATTTCATTTTAAAGTACAGTGCATTTCAGATGGACGTGGTCGCTTTTTTTATTTTTCAGACCCACAACTTGCACATCGAAATATGCATACCAGGTCTTGGTGAAATATTGAAAATCTTTCTAGCATCACGTGACGCGCTTATTTATCCCTCAACTAAAATAAAAGTGTGGATGGACGTCTTTGGAACTATTTTTCCCTTCTAAATGATGAGGTAGCTTTATACCCTTGATGCTTTTGAAAGCAGCCTTTTTCCTTGACCTTGGCTTGGCGGCATTCTCAGCGCTTTCACTTCCGGTTGACCTCCCTCGTTTGGAGTGACCCATGAAGTCATCGTGTGCCTCGTCATAATTCTTCGGCAAACTTCGTGGAAAACCGATCATGGGAATACCGGATATGACGTAGGAGACAGAGGCAATGATCAAACCTGATAGACGAAAGAAAGGTGACTTCGAAAAATAAATTCATTCTAAAATGTAGCAACCAAACAAGCGATGCGGAAACTAACAAAAAATAGATTAAAAGGCAAGTTCAACTAAGCTTAATATGAAAATAAATCTTCTTCCATTTAACATATTGAACATAGTGGCCCGTATTCTGAAATCGTGTTTAACTTAAACTCAGGTTTAAAGATGTGGTTTAAGTATGGATAGCCAATTGTTACATAAATCAATAACAGTAGAGATATCATATTTCAGCTCATTTGGCTCTCAAATCATTCATAGTTATGTAGGAAGTATAAATAGATGATTATCTTCACCATCGATGAATCAGGAAAGAGCACAGTAAAAATAAGAAACATACAACTTAATGAAAATTTTGACACTTTTGGCTTCCCATAATTTTAGCACAGAATTAGACTGTAGTTTCAGTTAAACCTGACTTCAGAATACGGGCCTATGAGTGTTGACATAATAGGAAAAAAAGAAGACGAAGACCAAGAAAAGCAAAGGAAGGAGAATGTACTGAATATAAATACTAGAAAGAAGAAGGAGTACACTGTAAAAACTGTGGTGTTAAAACTGACACCAATTGGTGTTAATAGAGGACCACACCCTGAGGTGTTAAAATAACACCCTAGAGATTGAACATAACACCAAAGAGTGTAAATGTAACAACCATAGGTGTTGTAATAACACCTATAGGTGTAAAACTAACACCACCAATTTAACACCGGTGTAAAATAACTGGTGTGGTCCTCTATGTACACCGGCTAACACCACAGTTTTTGCTGTGTAGAAAAAAAATCAACAACCAATCGGTTAGAGAAATTGGGTCTTCGTGTGTTAGGGTTTGTGTGTGAGAGAGGGAGGGAGGGGGGGGGGGGGTGCAGCGGATTGTCTCATTTCTTGGCCTGGCCCATCATCCACGAATTTTCCATGCACCGATGGACGTCTTTGCTTTACCACTGTCCCCAGGAGCCCAACAATCTTTTAAGATTTTGAAATAATTCATTCTCAAGGTTCTTGCATCATAGGTTTATTTATTTTATATATACTGTTGTCTATTTAATGTCAGTTATCCTGCCTTTTTATTTCTGTTATAATCTTTTTTTTTCTTCATCAAATAATTTCAATTACGTCTATATATTTTGATTATCATGATTATCGTTGATCTGTTTTACTCCTAAACATCGGAGATTTGTTAATCATATGTTCTGTATTGACTTTTAATAAATACATAAAAAAAATCCTAGGGAAAGGGATATGCTTATCTTAAAAAGAAAAAAAAAATCTCTAGTGTTTAGATTTAATTCGGCCTTGCAAGGAAACAAGACAAGAGCACAAAGTCAAAGAGAGTATCCGGTCACTTGACCTTAAAACCCATATAAAGAACAATGAGTTGCCAAGTAATAACAAGTAAATATCTAGGAATCTTAGAAAACAGGAAAGAGAAGATCGGAATATTGGCCTACAGTCACAAAAAAAGGATAGGTGGTATGTGTCAGAATGACAAATATTGTCAAAATCAACCAATTGGAATTTATTGGAATCTTGGTTGATAAGTGATCATTTATATAGGTCGAAAATACAGATCATAACATACATATAAATATTCACATATACCCTTACATATATAGATAATAAAAAAATTACTGTTGAAAATAGTAGAATGCCATAAAAAATAAAATCATGGATTTTTAAAGAAAACGGAATGTAGCTCTAAAAAAAAGAAAAAAAAAGAAATCAAAGTTTAGAAAATTTTAAGAAAGACTTAAAATAGCTGGAAATAATAATTGAAACCAAACTATACTTACCGAGCCACCAAGCCCCCACCCACTGCGGATCTTGGGGTCCGACTCCATAATTATCCGGATCGTCACGGTAGTAATCAACCCATTTGCGAACCGTCACTCCGCCAATGAGGAAACCGGCGATCCGGCCGAAACCGAACATACTCTGAACATATCCTGTTTCAAGAAAATTGCAGTCATACTAAATTTACAACTCACAAATAAAAATTGAAAAAAGCATATCATATTTTGGCACGTCACATACGAATTTTCGCCTTATAAAATTTGAAGAAAAAAAATGGATTAGACGTATAATTATTATTTCAATTAATTGTATTGATGGATTAAATTACCTACGATAGTGTGAGTGGCAGTAGAATAAAATACAGCTTTGAGTATCATGCATTCAATAAGACTCAGTTCAAGTAAAATATTATCATGCATGCGTTCTTGTTCCTGCTTTTCGGCATCATGGATTATAACCAGTGAATTTATACTTCTTCACGAGAACTAGTCTGCTTTATCAAGCCTTTACTTAGAAGAATAACTATACAAAACTGATAGAGGCATTTGAATGATCGCGAGCGCTGAATACGTGTGGATAAACCTGTTAACAGGAACTCTCACCACTGAATGTATGTGTGTGTGTGTGGGGGGGGGGGGAGAGTGCATTCACCCCTTAAAAAATTGATGCCTCAATCTTTTGCTTGTCCGAAAATTTTGACTTGGAACTGCTTGTTGGGAGTATTCCCCCTTGAAATATTTGGGTTTTTTTAAGATGCCCTGTTTCTCCAAATTCACTTTACCTTAGAAATGTTTATTAAGTTCTTCACTTACATAGCAAAAAATGCATTATTATGAATTCTTTCATATCTAGAACTGTATTGTTATTATGATTCTAGGAACAAGGGACTTACCAATGTGCATTGCGGACGTAGAGGTTTTCACGTTATCATCTATGTAAGACATGCCTAGCGCCATCACCGGCGTCCAACCGAGACCGACGATGATCTGCCCGCATATGATGAAGACAAAAGCAGCATGGGTTTCACCGTTATCTGTGTCCCCTTCATTCTTGGTGCAATGGTCAGTGATATTGCCAGAGCCCGCCGAGCATGTAGCGGTACTTGAGTTGCCTTTCGAGCCATCACTAAGAGGTCTGAACACAAATTGACCAAAGGAAATCAAGTTTTAAAAAGTTGGAAACGCTCGTAGTCGTAGGGTGTGACGTCATTACCTGGTCCCCATCATGGATATTGGTTCCACGCAATCTAAAAGAGCCCATGCGTGAGTATGATAGAAAAAGCGATTAACTAGGATGGGTATATCATGAAGCTGTTTGTAAGCCGCCAATTATTTTGCCCACGATTAGTGATCCTTTCTTGCGCTAAATGATATATTCTTTATGACTGACTTAGAATATAAGAACGTGTTCCAGTCGTGCGTAAGTCAAGAACTTAACGAACAGCTTTATAAAACACCCACCAGGTCCCCACCTATAATGCCTGGTCCCGGGGGGGCCACTTCCATCCACGAGTGGATACCATGCGCGACCATGGGGTCTCGAAAAGCACCCTAAACACGTAATTTCCATTTTCTGAAAATGCACCCCTTAACAAGTATTGGCGTGTGAAACCCTACCCTTAACAAGTATTGGAAACAAAACGATACTCTTATTGGTAATATTCCCTGAAATGAACCCCTAAACAAGTACAGGAATGTTTTATTGTTACGGGTCCTTCGGTCGTCGGCTTTACCTTATTTGGTTTAGTACGACCCCACCTTCTACACCTCGCGCAAATCGGACTCTAAACACGAAGTTTTGGGGCAAAAAGGACATCCTTTATAAAACATTTTAATTTTGTTTTATCATCCCCGTATATTCGACCCTAAACACGTAATTTTCCTAGCGAAATAGATACCCTTTTTTCATTATTTTTGTGTTTTTGACACCCTTATCACGTTACGTACGTAACGTGCCCTAACGTGAAAAAGACATCCTTTTTACGTGTTTTTTTGGTCGCGCATGGTATCCACTCGCCAATGTAAGTGGCCCCCCGGGTGCCTGGTGCTGTGGTGCAAGCATTTCTTTTTGGTTACATATTAGCAGTTACAAAGTAATGACGCCACCAATTATGTAGGCCCACTCGGTAAAGAAAGACCGTGTTTTCAATGTCCAACTAGGCATCGCTTTTTTCCGGATTATTTCACTTAAGATAGCGTTATTTATAGGGCCTATCCAATTATATTCTGATAGAATGTTTATGATACAGCTTCATCTAAATTCAAAATCCGAAAATATATCGACCCCTATCGGATAATTTAACCGAGTGGTCTAAGGCGCCTGGATATACATGAAAAAGTCCGGGGTTCGATCCCCGGCCGCGGCAGCTATTCCCGTGAGCAAGGCATTTAATCTACAATGCTCTTTTATCTTGCTTTCAAATAAATGGAAATGCTATGTGCATTATTGGTAACTAGGTGTGAACTTGTTAAAAAAATAAGTAAAAAAAAAAAAAAAACTTACACATAAGCGCCGAATAAGAACTGTGGTAAGAGCGCCACCACTGCTCCAATGCCCATCACCACACTCCCGAGGCCAATCCACAGCGGCCTGTTGCTCGTTGGTTTCCCTCCATAGTAGACCACAAACAGGACCAGGACCAGTGACGCTAACTCGTACATGCTGTTGATGAAACCAAGCTGAGATGATGGCAGCTTGTAACGCGTCTCCAGTGACGTCACTGCGCTACCGAATGTCCCAGAATTAAACGCATCCGACGCGACCACCATGCACAGCAGGACGCAGAAGAAGCGACCGGAAGCCAGGAACTGGAGGAAACCGGGCTTCCATGAGCAGCAAGAGTATGCATGATCGCCGTCTTCGTCACCCGTTCCGTTGACGACTAGCTGGCTGCCGTCACTTGTTTTCTTGCCTTCGTTGTTCGGCTCCTCAATAGGGACGGATACCCCGTTTTCTTCGTTCTCGGGGGCCATTCTTGTGTTATTTTCTGGTCAGATTTCAACGTTTACCTGGAAGACAGAAAAGAGAGAGAATCAGGTGTGAGACAGTCTGCCGTGAGGTTGCGCGGGCCTAATCACAACTGGCAGGCCAGAGATATTCATTCGAGCCAACCCATAGCTCATTTTTTAAAATTTGATATTGCTGATTGACAAAAAAGGATGAATATGACTGAAAATCTAACACTGATTCTAGGGTACCTACTGAACTTAATTTTTCCCCAATTAGAAAGATATGTCACCACTATGGAACTATGTTTTAACAGGCGAAAGAATTAGGGCCATTTTATTTTCTCAAGTGATGAATTTGTTGTTTGTTGTAGCTTATACGGCCCGTGTCATTCAGTAGTGAATATTTGCGCCAGCATAATTTGCGGTAATTTTATTTATAAATTTTTCTGTACTTAAATCAATTCAGTAAAAGTCAGGTACAGCGCTGCATTATTCGCGCAATTTTGGAGATTCACAACAGACTGTCATCACAAATCACTTAACCACTTCAGATGTATTTGATCCCATCAGGTGTAGTCTTCATAAATGCTGATTTATTTTTAAAATGAGCCGGTCGCGGTACCCTTTTCTGGTCAGATATGGAATGTCAGACATTTATCCTATCCACTGGTAGTAACCATTCAACCCTCGAATTTCCTCCTTATTTTTATGAATTCTCATTAAGTGCCACTTTATCACACGAGTCTATGGGAAAAGAATTAGGCCTGTGATGCCGTGGTCATAATTAGCCTGTCATACACAGGTAACATGAAAACTGCTTCTGCGCATGCGGATGCGCAACCCTACCGCACTCCAACTCCCTGATTTTTGTGGCACTCTTCTGAAAAAAAAATCACCTGTTTTGGTGACATAAGATATTGATCTCTTAATAAAAAATAAAAGGTAATCATAATTCCTTGACGGAATAATTTTCTCATCGGGTATAGGGGATATTAATTTAAAGGAGAATGAAACCATTGAAACAAGATAGCTTGTGTGAAAACAGAAAAATCAAAGAAAACAGATCAATGAAAGTTTGAGAAAAATCGGACAAATAATGAGAAAGATATGAGTATTTGAATATTGCAATCACTAATGCTATGGAGATAGCAAATTGGCAATGCGACAAAGATGTGTGATGTCACTTGTGAACAACTCTCCCATTACTTTAGTATATATTTCACTAGAATTGCCTCTTTTATCACATCTATCCATAAATAATGTGTTCTGTTTACATGAGGGCATGTAATACATATTTTTTAAGAATACATCATGGATAAAGAGTTTGTATCATCATAACAAAAAGCAAAAAGGGACATTTTGAGGGTATTTTATAGTCCACCAAAGGGAAAGTTGTTCATCAGTGACATCACACATCCTTGTCGCATTGCCAATGTGAGGATCACCATAGCATTAGTGATTGCAATATTCAACTGCTCATAACTTTCTCACTATTTGTCCAATTTTTCTTTCTTATTCTTTGATTTTTCTGTTTCTACACAAGCCCATTTGTTCCAAAGGTTTCATTCTCCTTTAAGAGTAATGAAAAATGAGGAGGCCGGACATGACCTATGGGACAAAAATTCTTTAAAGAAAAGGTGGGAACAAGAAAGCAAAGTCTGTCACCCTTTTGATATAGAAATCTATTTTTGGGGGTGGGGGAGGGGGTCAAAGGCCCTCGAGACCCCTATCTGTATATCAGTGGATTATATAAATTTGCGAGTAAACATTCAAGCGTGCTTGTTTGATAAAAGTCGCCAGACCCATATATACTTATTTCATGCCTAGGACCTGAACGATGAAATCTAAATATGAACATAAACAAGAGGAAGCAAGAACGATTGAGAAGCAACACACGCAATAAAAATGTTTACCTCATATGGGGTTAAAACCTTGACGGCACGTGAATGTTTGTTAAGTAAAATGATACCAAATACTGTGTAAATTTTCATACAATGTTGCATTGGAATTTACTGATGAGACATACGTTTTGCGTAACGTGGGACAACACCTTACACAACAAACACGTCTGTCCCCTTTTCACGAAATATTGGGTAAATACTCTTCCTTTTCTCTACTGAAGCGTTTTAACCTCTTCATTCCACCCTAGTCCCTCATCTTTCCGTTCCGTTGGGAATGAGTAATGATTGTCTCATTCATAAACCTTTTATTGCGTAACATGAGGCCTTCGGACTAAATATCAACGCTAATATCTAATCACCCCTTTTTATTGAACGCATGCATTTTATGTAAGTTCCAGCCTTCGTTTACTGCACTATATAATTGCAGTCCTTACAGATAAAGTACTGTTGGAGGCTGCGTAACTGATGAACATATAGAATGAATGGCAGAGATTCTAAAATATCATTCTGGTGATAAAAAACATCCTTTTCCAACAACTAAGAATTCATATTGCAAGTGATAAATGTCTGTAAAAGAATATTAGTTCGTTATTGTAATTGTTTATATATTCGTCAAATAAATTCCGTGTATGTAAAATAGACACTTTCACGGGAAGTATTCATAACAAGTCCAATGCCTTTGAGAAGTAATAGGGCAATATTCCAGGAAATTCAATATTTCCTCAAAGCCTCATGCACAATATAAGCGAAATGCCTATAATACACAGACGTCGAACCAAAGACATTTTAAACAGGTTGCAAATAACATTGGATTTACAATTACCCTTTTGTATCAACATATATATATATATATACACCCCCACACACGCATGCTCGCACCTTGCGCCCACACCCACACACTTTAACACAGACAACATCGTATGTACAAGCAAACACTAACTGTAATGTATACACGTATACGATATGATTATGATGGAAATGAGTGTTTCATCCAGTCTCCCTTTCCTGATGTTCGAGAATTTTCTTTTAGCCTCTCCCCCACCTTTTTTAAAAGGAGTAAGAAACTTTTGTAACATATCCAAGAAGAAATACACCGATTAACATGATTAAGCTCAGGTTTCGTAAAAACGGCAATCAGTTATCTCATACCATTATAACTACCAAAGTGTGTAATTTAGTACCATTTCACATGTGGATATCAAATCTTTTTTTATCTGAATACTGTTATTTGCTATCGACAAAAATCAGTGTGTGTCTTTCCTCTTATCAAACAGTACACACAATTACATACACAAAATGTCATGCACAGCTTATCATCGTATAACAGGATAGGCCTATATATATTGCCTTTGGAGTGGGGCTGCTCCTGTAGAAAACCCCTTTTTTTGGGGGGGGGGGTTGAGGGGGGGGTGATGTCTTTTTTTTGTTCCAAACTAGCACCCCTCTTCAAAGATTGTTCCACGGCCCCTGCTTTTACATGATATAATTGAGGCAGAAGTCTGCTTGAGGTCTGAGACGTTCATCCGCGTGCTATGCAATCTGGAAAGGTTTATCTAAAAATAATTCCTTTTCATGATTTTAATCATGCACAACGTTTGTATATCAAACAGAGAATGATAAAATGAACTACTTTTTCTTACCATCTCAAAATTGGCCCTCTGGAGTAGCGAGTCTAGTTTCAGACTTTATGTTTTAAGCTGTAAAATAAGGATTTTTATATTGTAAATCATGATTTCTCTTAGAGGGGGAAAATGATATCTATAAAAGAGTTCTGTTCCTGCGATGTTTTCGATGACATATGAAATTTTTTTTTCGTTATTTCAATTATTTCCCTCCCCTCGTTTCATTCACTTTTCCCCTCCTCTTATTTTTTTTTATATACGCCTCTCCGTCCTCGCCCTTTCATGGGATAAATAGGGGATGGCTCTAAAGTCTGTAAAAAAAAAAACCCAGGACATTTTTTAAGTCTATCGAAATTTTGCTTCAATTTTTGATATGTATATCTTGATGTTAATAGATGCTCTGAAGTCTTATCAAAAGTTTGCCTTTGAAAGACATGAATCTTGTTGTCAAGGGGACATTGGTTCCTTGAACAAGTTAAATGTGTGCTTCTCAGAGCGGTGGGAACAATTTCATTAGGGGATACTGGTTTAAATTTGAACCCCCTCCCCCCAAAAAAAGTTTCACTAAGAAATTAAGCTCCTTTTGATTAAAGAGAAATTCGACAAGCAATAGAAAATAGATTTTCGCTACAAAATTAAGGTAATTTTTGTTCAGTATTTAATTTGTAACATACGTAACCGTTTTCCAGGGGTACTGCCTTTGATGAATAATACACGCATCACCCCCAGGGAAATATAGGGGGTTTCTGAAGCACCCTCGCTTCCCAGGGTCATGGTGCTTGACAGGACAATATTAAATCTTACAGGAAAAGATTCAAGTCTTTCACATGCACCGTAACTTTTGTAGCAGACAATGAAAGTATTCGAATAAATTACAAGCTCTTTCATTAATAATGCAGGTTTCCTCACTTGAGTTGGCAGACCATTTTTCTTCTTACATGAAAGGATGCTAAAAGATAGTTCAATGAAAATGCAAAACAATGCAAGTAAATGAATGCTTTGTAAATGGAATTTGAAAACAAAATTCGAAAATTATGTCAAAGATAATGAAAAGCTTAAGAGGAAGTCTGTTGATTAGCAAAATGTCTGATCGTCAATGTTTTCTCAGTTTCTGGAATTTCTACCATTTGGCGCAAGCCTTTTTAGAACCCCTGGCAAAACGTTCCGTGTGCGCTCAAGCATGAACGAAACTTATTTTTCTTTTGAATGACATTCTTCAGAGCATCTATTGATATCAAAATATACATATCATAATTTGAAAAAAATGATAGACTTTACAAAACTGTCCATTTTTATACGCACTGTATAGGCCCTCATATAGCCACCCCCTCTCTACGCCTATGACTATGATTTAACACGTAAACGTTAGTTTGAATTACTGGTGTGTGCCCTATATAGCCGGAAAGTCCACAAAACCGACAAAGGTAAAATCCTATCATGTCATTCCCTTCTGATATGTATTCAATATCTTCTTGCTTTTATCCGTAAGATAAAATCATATAAAATTTCAAAGAAAAAGTACAGATGGCTATCTAGTCACCCCAGCAATCAATTGAAACAGTTATTTTTTTTAGATTGTTTTGCTTCATGTTTACTTTTTGCGGGTTAAATGAAACAATAGGTGATTATCGGTTGACACCCGGGTATCACTTTCGTTATCATCTCAATTTCAAACATCTATCTCAATATTTTGTTCCTCGAATTCAGCCAAGCGGATATGATATGTGAAAAAGTCAGTTTGCTAAGTAAGGTGGAGGTGTAGTGGTGCCTGATTAAGACACGAAAGTCTAGGGTTCAGAGTGTTAAAGGACAACATTTGGATGACTTTTATTAATTTGTGTGGCTTGTTCAATTTTTATGGTTAGGTTTTGCTTGACAGAGTAATATTTTTTACTATAACAGATCAAGGTTTGGTATATTTGTTACCAGATTTTGATGGGATTTCTACGTCAGCGTTTTGCTCAGTGAAATTATAGCTCTTTTTATTTGAAAGTAATTATTTTCAGCCCGGAGTACCCCTTTAAAAAGGCACGTGAGCATCTATCTTTATTCATAAGTACTGGAAGTCCATGAACTTGTGAAATCGTGCCTTTGCCATGTTTGCTGCATAAACTAATTATGATAATGTCCAAGTTCATGTTCCTTTGTCGAATTCATTCCAGGTCATTTACGTATACGATAAGGTGACGGTGTAACCAGGGCATAGATATGCACATGAAGATGAATTGAATCATAGCCTTGGTCACACCACGACACATGACATTGTCATGTTGATGTTTAGTAGATAAAGATCAAGGAGACAAATGAATGACACCTCAAATGACCTCACGATCCAGGGTAATTTTCCGATTGAGCACAACATAACCGGTTATTGTCATTTCCACACATTTATGTTTACAACCAAAGGTTCCAAATATATTCTTATAAAACGCTCATTTCGAATTCAGGTCGAATCAACCCTTACATGAAAATATTGAGTTGGTTTCAAACAAATAAAAACACTTAATTTCATCATGATAAGATGCATTTTTTATTACATTTTCATTTCTTGCGTATTTTCACAAAAGAGTGATTTGGATATCATTTACGCTACGAAAATGAGAGTGGTAATATATCACATACCCATATTCCTTTGTTATCATATCATTTTTAAAATTCATTTATATTTTCCCGTAAGAAGTTAAAACATAATTTCATGCCTCAAAGAGCAAGTATATAAGTCATATTTGCTAATTTCATTGTTAATATATGCAATCTCTTTTACTCATCAATGCCATTAAAATTGAAATATTTGATTATTACAAAATGAAATACTCCCAAATAGTTGATGCGTGGCATTAGTAGTTATTTCGTTTGCACAATTTTTTTTTCATTTAAAATTATTTGTTTCGTAATGTGAGGGGGTTTTTCTTTATAAGTCATTAGAAAAATGTATTATTTTCATCTGATTTTCATGTGACCAATAGTTTTATGGGAGTTTTCATTTTTATCTAGCATTTTTCATTGGCAGTATCGGGGAATTCCACAACATCCGTCAACAAACTTTGATTACTATAGGGGAACGTCTCATTTTAGCCATTTCGATTAGATAATTGGTATTCCCACAATGGCAGTGATTTTGTGTCATTCTTATTTTACGTCATAGAATTATTGTCACTTTATTTTCACTTTTTTAAATCAATTATACACGAGAATAGGCAACCGTAATTTATTTTTGAAGTGAATTTCGCAACGTCCCTAACTTTCTCTATAATTCTCGTCGGGAAATATAAAACGAACTCAAGAAGAAAGCGATAGTGTTTTTTTTTTCGTCTGCTTCAGATTCGATTATCCAGACCCACGATTCTCGTCATATGACTTTGTCATACCGATGCTCAATGTCACGTTGAAGTATTTATGGTTCGTATTTATAATTACAGCGATGTTTTAATGGTTTGTGTAGCAGTGAGAAAAGTTAAGGAAAGTTAAAGTTAAGAAAACACACGTTACATCATTTCTAGCATGTAATTTCCAAAATGTAATAGCAGTGGCGGATCCAGAGGGGGGCGCCCGGGCGCGCGCCCCCCCTATTTTCGCCAGATTTTTTTTTTTTTTTTTTTGATGGTTATATTTACTGGATTGGTACAATGTAGTCAATTTCAAGGGCTAGATCTAGTCAAAACTATATTTTAACTTACGCTCATGGCCTTTGTGTTCGCACAAATGCACCTCTGTCATACTGTATTGCAATAGGTAAATTCCTGAATTCCAGGGCGCGCAAGTCGATTGGTTGGAAAGTTGCACCACTTGTAATCGGGAGTTGCAGTGCAGTGACCAGTGTGAAGATGTTGGATTGGATATCATTTTTTCCCGAAATTTTGTGTTTTTTGTAACATGCGTTTGTCCGTCTTTATGGCAAATACATGTAAATTGTAAGTAACAGATCGCGAGAGAAAGTGTCAACGATGCGAATGATAATGTCTATCCCCGAGATTATTCTTCACTCAAAGATGAAGCCCTATATCGGGCGCCACGTGCGCAGCACTATCATTCTGCCTTGGTCATGTACATTTTCACTGAAATGTATAGGTCAGACATATTTGTATTTAATGTAAACTAACTTTTACACTTTCTGGTAGATTCAGAGGCATATTATCCAGGGCGCCCAAACTAAGTTTCGCCGAAGCAATCATTCCAACGAATATGAAAAAAAATCATTATCTCTTTTTCAGAAACTAAATTTGTACCAGCGATTACGCAAAAAAAAAAAGATCAACACCACTGAACAGACACAAACCTAGCTGAAAGCAATCACAACATTGTAATGATGATGAACTAGTTAAGTATGCAGTATCTTAACACAATATAATTATGACAAAATGGGAGGATACGGTATTAAATCTAAAGCGGCACATTCTCATAACATTCCTCCAATCGCGCTTACGTGATAATGCATTGTACGGCAAAACTTCTTTGAATTAATCATGCATGTCATAGAAATACATTTGGGTGTGATATTCGTTATTAAATTATTTACTGAAGTATTTTACTTACGAAAAACGTATATAATATTTTGTGGCTATGCCCACAGAACCTCGAGACTTGCACAGGCAGCAAACGGGATCTATAGTGCAGAGCTTTAAAAGTATATCCCTTATATATTATAGTGTGAGTAATTAAATTCCACTATCTCGTCTGTTCTTCGTTTGTCTTGCATAAATAAACTTTCCACATTTTCATCTTAAAAAAATAAAAGTCATGATTGAGCTCAAACTTGGCAGGAATAGCTTTGCCCAACAGAAGGCAATCAATACAGTTTACAACATTTACTTTGTTGTAATGGAAAGCTAGTATACATTGATTCAACATGTAGAAAAAACATCAAATTGGAAGCCTATATGAATTCATGGTCTAAACAAGTTGTAATTTCATAAATGAAAAGCTTACAAAATGCCTTCTGAACTCTGTATACCGAAGACGAGCCTCGGTTTATTTTACATTTTCTGCCACTGATAGTTATAACTTATACAATTATGGACTGGATATCAAAGCTCCTGACATGAATTTTCTAGCATTTTATCATTGACCTTATTTAATTATTTGTGGTATAGTTTTAACAAGTGCTTCGTAAAAATTGATTATCTTATGTTAAAATAAATCTAAATACAATTTCATCCTGGCTGGTCATAAGTTAAGATGGCAACGCGATGAGAGACTTTGAACGTAAACAATAAAAATGATGAGAATCCCCTTAAGAAGCATTATATTACTTTGAGGTTGTGCAGAATGACTGGATTATTGAAGATTATTTGAAAATAATACGAGGGAAAAGGTTGATTACCAGAAGATGATGTCGTTTTTTTTGTAGTTTGTAACAATTTACTGTGCATTTTGGGGAAAAAAGAACCAAATTTTATGCATGTTGCCATACGACTAAACAATTCTCGTTTGAAACACACAATGTAAATACACAAATGACAATAAACAGAATGGATTATTCGGAACTTATCGATTACAAGTCTCAGTTTCGTACCATTTAAATTTGACGTTTCAATCACACGATGCAAGCAAGTGAAGAGCCTTTGCCAAATGTATGTTTTGAATGACCGCTTATACGGTGTGTGACTGGAAACCAGCTCCTAAATGAGTCAGTATGTGTCTTTTATTCATGAAGTTACAGTGATTTAAGTGTGCATTTTTCTTCTAAAGGTGCTTCTTTTGGACATGATATTTTGAAAAAGTCCTTGCCGTGGGAGGGGGGTATTCCCCCCTCCCACACCCTCCCCCGCTCGGTCGCTTCGCTCCCTCGCCGCTGGCGCCCCCCCTATTTCAAAATCCTGGATCCGCCCCTGAATAGGAGCGCCTTAAGCACCTAACAAGGTGGATATGTGCGCAATATAAATATCCTATATCATTAATTTTAAATACTTCAAATAACCAAAAGGATCCATAAATCTAAGGACCTAATTGAGCAGTGTGAGTCAAATCGATTTTGATAGACTTTGGAAGGTACATGTATCATGTTAAACAATCAAGACAGTGTTAGATTCTGATAGGACGTTATGAATTAATGTAATAATAGCTTCATTTTAGAACGAATCACTTCCTATTTCCTTTATTGGTATGCAGCAGGAAGCAGTGTCGTATAGCGAGCCATAATGATTGACAATGATTGAGATGGCCAAACATGGCGTGTGTGGAGGAAATATCTAAAAGTTTTGCGAAAGAGTGAAGCGAGTGAACAAAGAATTGGCCTTGTTGAGACGAACGTCTATTTTCATGCTGTTTGACATAAATGCAACAAATAGTATGATTTTTTGCGATTTTCGCATTCATTCATTTTCTTTCTTTTCTTTCTTGGGTCGTTAACTATCATTATTAGTTTGCCACTGGAACAACAAACTTATATATTCATACAGACGGAAAGAAACGCCCGGACAAGCAATTTGACAAGCAGAAAAAAAAGTTTAGTCATCAAAAAAATGAGGATCATCTTGAAAACGTAAAATTTGACAAGGAAGAAAAAAAAGGTTTTTACAATAAAATATTAGGGGGTAAATTGTGTAAAAACGGCATATATACTTAAACAAAATATTGATTATGGTTGTCGAGGAAGGGGGGAGAGACAGGCTGGATGCCCCCCCCCCTGGATCTGCCACTGGCTGTTATAGAGGATAGTATGAAATTATTCAGTTTCGGACATGGTTTGGGTTCCAATCGCGGTTAAGATCATTCTGTGACCAGTTGATGGTCCAGAGGAAAATTTTGCAAAAAACAAATATTTTTTTAGGTATGTTTTATTGAAATAAATCAACATAATGACATATTTATAAGATTGCAATTATTAAAATAAGGATGAAATACAAACAAATTATGATAAAAAAGGCAAGGCATCTAAAATATCAATAAACAGCGATTCGCAAAATGTGGCAGAAAGAAAAGCTTACATAAGCCTCTTCATGATACTAATAATAATAGCTGGCATTAAAAAAGCGTTTTTTGCCTGAGTGGTACAAAGTACTACTATTATTACCCCGGCTTTAGCTGGCGCTCATCAGTGCATGCAAGGACTTAATCCTGCATGCCGGGTACCCAATCATTCCGCCAGGAACGAATATAGTGTGGATAAATTTCTTGCTGAAGGAAAACACGCCATGGCTAGGATTCGAATCTACAACCCTATTTCTGAAAGGCGAGAGTCAGAACCACTCCGCCATGCACTTGTCTCGAAAACAACAAGAGCCAGGGGTTACCCCGAGGGGCCCCGAGGAAAGTTCCGTTAGATGGTAAATACCAAGAACGGGTAGAAAAGGAGGAGTTTTTAAATTCTACATTATAAGGATTTCAAAGTCGGGGGGGGGGGGGGTAATATTCATAATGTCATTTGGTTAACTTGACCCTTTTCCTATTTATTGAACCTGGTTTTATTCTCTTGGACTATTAACCGACTTCAATTCCACTCCACTTTACAGTCGGCAGTTTGAGTTTCCTGTGTTTTGTTGGTGTGGTTTCTATTTTCAATTGGTGGAGACGTGACGGTCTGGTACCGTGTCCTCAAAGTTCTGTCCTGCCCATCATTTTAAACCCTAAAAAATCATTGTAAAAAACACTTAAAATTCCTGCTACAAGTTATGGTGAAGATTGGGAAATGAATCAGAGCCGTAGTCAGGAATTCTAGGGGGGGGGGGGTCTGTATTAGAAAAAAAGAGTGACGCTTTCCCCGATTCGAAAAACATTTCAGTTGCAATCGACTGATTTGGGACGGCGGGGGGGGGGGGGGGTCATTGGATAAACCCTAAAACTGTCTATCTACCAAGCTAAAATAAAAGACCCCCCTCCTTTTTTCTTCTATCCCTTTTTTTTGCTGTTGGCGAGAGGCGGGGTTCAGCAGAAACCAGGTTACCCCCTGGTTTCCGCCCTGTGAATTGCACTGAACATCCATTTGAACAGTCTTATGTTACACTGACTGATTGTGAAATTTAGAATTTTACTGTTCATCAGGTTTTTAATCCGAACTCAATCTCATTTATGAGTAAAACGAGTGAGACAATTACAAATAGGCTTCAGTCAACAATCACACAGTGATAATTGGCATGGCTTGTGCGAAAGCAGGGGGGGGTTCTTATTTTTAGTTGGCAACAAGTCAATTTGACTATTTTCGCCATCATATATATTATATTATTAATGTTTGTTTTCTTAGAAAAAAAAAGAAAAGAAAAAAAGTAAATGAATAAAGTAGAATTCAAATATTTATTTCTTTTTCCTTTTTTTTCTATGTTATTTTTTTCGCTCTTTTTTTAGCTTTTTCAATATTAGGATATCTACTTGGATTCAAAGTCCAGTAGGTGTGTCTCACAATTTAAAACCAGGGCCTTTACTAAAAAATACGTTATATTGGCCTACTAGTATGCAAGTAGGATGGAGATGACAGAGAAAGGAATAGGGAGAATCACAGCTCCAATCCAATCAGCATGAAAAAGATCGTAAATTGGCAACTTCGTTTCGTTTCGTTTCGTTTATTTCCACAATAACAGCAAAGATAATTATTTTACAACAGAAATGTGAGTATAGAATAAATTAACAATTAGAAATATTGAAATAGTTCACAAAGGTCCAGTACACAGATATAATGTATAATTGAATTTTAGAAAGTTCAGTTTTAACTTAAATGCTAGCTGTATATTGTGGGGGAAACCTTGGAAAGCGGAGCTTGTAATTCAGGTTCCCCAAAATAATATTACAGTATCATTAATTAATGAAAATGGTATAAAAAGATACAAACTAGACGGGACGATACAAGACTACACTAAACGGGACAAGTACATCAGAACAACTCAAGCACAAACATGGGACAATGAACAGCCTCCTGCAGGAAAATCATAGTGTAACATTATAGTTATTTATCAGTGTAGTCTTAAGCTTATGTTTGAACGAAAATAAGCTTGGTGTCAGTTTTAAAGATTCATCTAGAGAATTCCAAAAATGGGGACCAGTATAAACAATAGTCTTCTGTTTGTAAAAAGTTCTGAGCTTCGGAAGATGGAAAGATGACGATAATCTGGTGGGGTAGCTGTGCAAAATCTCGTTTCTTAAAAACAGTAAACTTAAGGAAGTTGGCAGCTCTCCTTGGTTTAACTGAAACATAAAGCAGCCCAGGCGAAGACAGTACAAATCCTGTATTTTTAAAACTTTATTGGAGAAGAACAATTGATCTGAGTGAGCTAATCTGTGTTTATGACAAATGATTCTCATTATTCTTTTCTGTGTAAGTAGTAGTCTATCCAACTGATTTCTAGAGGAACTGCCCCAAGCTAATATCCCATAATTTAAGTAAGAAAGAATAAGGGTATTATACAAATTTGATAAAACGTTTGGAGGCAAAAAAGTTTTTAGTTTGTTTATGACGCCAACATTTCTAGATAAAAGTTTTGATAAATACGTAATGTGCGGCTTCCATGAAAATTTGTTATCTATATATAGACCAAGAAATTTCGTTGAATCGACAATATCGATTAAAATATTATTAAGAAAGACGTTCCTGGGTAGAGCTGTGATTGAATTACTAAAAAGCATGCACTGGGTCTTTGCAACATTTAAAGAAAGTTTGTTACAACAGATCCATTCATGAATACATCTGAGTTCAGTATTTACTATGTTTACAAGAGTATCAGGATTTTTATGTGAAAAGAAAACACTGGTGTCATCTGCATATAATATGAAAGACAAGGCCTTTGATGAATCCTGAAAATCGTTGATATATAGAATGAATAATAATGGCCCCAAAAGCGAACCCTGGGGTACTCCGCAAATCATGTCATTATAATCGGAATTAGAATTGTTTATGGAGACAAACTGTTTTCTTCCAGTAAGATAACTTCTGTACCACTCCAAGGCCTTCCCCCTAATTCCATAATGTGATAGTTTAGACAATAAGATTTCATGGTCAATGGTGTCAAAGGCCTTGGAGAGGTCCAGAAAGATACCAAGAGTGTGAAGGTGGTCGTCAACAGCAGTCGCTATATGATTAATGAAATATAAGATTGCATGTGTTGTTGAATGCTTTTGCCTAAAGCCAAATTGTGATTCTGATAAAAGACCAAAACTCCTCACAAATTTTATTGTACGATTGTATATAATTTTTTCCAAGACTTTGGAAATAGAAGATAAGAGAGATATAGGTCTATAATTACTTATATCGGACGGATCTCCCTTTTTGTAGATAGGAACTATCTTCGCAATTTTCATTCGGTCGGGAACTATACCATTAACAAGAGATAAATTCATGACGTGTTCTAAAGGAATAACAATTTCGTTAATGATATCTTTTAACAAGTCATTACTTATTTCATCATAGCCTGGACTTTTTTTACTTTTAAGTTCTTTTACTATCTTTATGATTTCATTAGCATCGGTTGGAATAAAAAATAGTGAATGTGGGTTTTGGTTCTTTAGAAAGCATTCAAAGGTTTTATCTGTGTGTGGTATTTCGTTGGCAAGATTTGGACCAATGCCTGAGAAATAATTATTAAAGTTCATAGCTATATCAAAATTATTATCAATAACTGAATTGTTGATCTTCACATGTTTTATAGTATTGCGATCTTTTTTCTTATTTAAGACATCATTGATTACTTTCCATGTATCTTTTATATTATTTGAACTCGCTGCAAATTTAGAACAATAAAATTTCTTTTTTTCAGATCTCAAAAGAGTTGTCAAGGTGTTTTTATATTTGACGTATTTTTCACGAGCAGCATCTGACGGGTTTGCACGATACTTGTAATAAAGGTTATTTTTTCTATTGATAGATCTTAAAAGTGATGTCGAATAAACGCACCCTTAGTCGAAATTGAATATAATTATGATTAGAATCACAAACATGAAACACGAAAAAAGGGGCGTTTGGAAAGACGTTTCTGCAGAATCACGAACGAAAAAGGTCGTATAAACGATATCGTGATTTGAATCATGATTCTATGACGTCATTGTGTCGTGCTTCTTCCGGGTTCGACTCAAAGGCGCGCGCTGTGTTTCGTGCAGGTTAATTTTCGTGTAGCAGTATTGCCAGTGTACTAGTACTGGTATGCCAATTGTCACGTGCATTTAGGAATTATCATTCTGTGTATTGTACCCCCGGGATTGTACTGTAGCGTCATTTGTATATTTCATTGTTTTCATCAATCATATCTTCAAGTTCCAAAGGCACAAATTGGACTGACGACGAACTCAGGGCTCTGCTTGTGCTTTGGCAGCAAAAGCATCCCTTACCGGGATTCACAGACTGATAAGACGATACGAATCCCTTTCAGCGGCGCTTGCGAGGGAGGGATTTCTACGGAGATGTGGCACCGCCTGTCGAGACAAAATTAACATAATTCGTGCCCAGTACTACGGCTACCGAACACCATTTTCGATGAACCGACAAGATTTAATACAAGTAAACAAAAACAATACGAGGTACAATACACGGAATTCTGGAAGTAAAAGATTTATTTTTCGGAAGCCGAGTAAACGTTGAACAAACGATCGCGCGTTAGCTCGGGCGGCAGCAAAGATCTAGCAGCCGACCATAGAGTTATATAAACCTAAACACGTATTAGTACGTATTTAACTCTATGCAGCCGACTTGAAGTTAGAAACACGCGCGAAAATGTTGACCTATACTTCCTGGGTCAAACTGCGCACTGTGATGCGCACTGGATCGGCCCGAATTCAGGGAGAAACAGCGTTAGAAAGATGGTCGTATAAACGCTGATTCTGTCGGATCGTGATTCATGTTGCTGTTTTGAATCATGATTCAAATCGTTATTCAAATCATGATTCTGGGTTGAGGTCGCATAAACGCAGCCTAAGGCTAACCCAGGGGTTTCGTGGTGTCCGTTTGTTGTTTGGTTTATATTTTACAAGAGGGATACATTCATTAAAAGAATCGAGAAGGATAGTCATGAAATTATCATATGATTCGTTAACATCGTTTGTAACTAATACTTCGTTCCATTTGAGTGAACTTAGCTTATCCTTGAGTTTGGCAATCTTTTCAGGGGTAATTTTCCTAACCATTTTTACATGAGAAGAGTACGAGTTGTTATCAAAGAGAGATAGTATCCTAGCGAAAATAAGAAAATGGTCAGAGATGTCAGACAGAATGACACCAGAATCAATTTCTCTCTCAACGTTTGAAAAAATATTGTCAACTTCAGCATGTCCTCTCCGTGTTGCTGGTCAATATTTATTTACTCATGTATATACCAATAAATAAATGGTTATTAATGAATGAAAAGTATCCCTCCTGTCATGCCTATTTACGAAATCATAACCCCCATTCTTTATTTCGTTTTCAGTAATTCAACTTAGCTATTTGGAACTCTAAATTGAATAAACTTTGGCCTAATTAGTTCCCGTCTGTGCTGCTTGTGATATCTTACTGAGTAAATTTGAGTATCGAGTTTCTTGCACGAACATTTAGAGGTGCCGTGGTCGAGTGGTCTAGGGCACCTGGCTATACATGAAAAAGTCCGGGGTTCGATCCCCGGCCGTGGCAGCTGTGCCCGTGAGCAAGTCATTTAATCTACAATGCTCTCTTATCTTGCTTTCAAATACATGGAAATGCTATGCCTTATTGGTAACTAGGTGTGAACTTAAAAAAAGAATATCATTTACAATGTCAACTTTAAATTTGGGATTTCGCCCGATGTAAAACAAGGGAGTAAATTTTGAACTCGTGAGAAAAGAGGAGCAGTCGGGGGCTTGTCTGTAGGCTGAGACACTGATTGAAATTTTGATCAGCGAGTGTCTCCAAGCAGAGACTAGCACATGCCTTCAGTACACAAGGCATGAGTCGGCTGAACTCGAGTGAAGGGTTTGCACAGCAGACTAGTCGGGGGCACAGTCCTTATTAAATTATTGTAATAACTCATCAATTTTAAAATTTCTTCTCACCCCCTGGATAACATGTGCCTGTCGCGTGACGTCCGGTTAGAATTCCCGATTTATGTTATCAATGCAAGGTTGTGTGCTTTGTCACGGCTTTGTCATGCGACATAGCTTGAAGTTATTAGCCAACATAGCCAATATGTAAATTAAAAACAGAAATATCATTTTTGATAAACTGATGGACATTTGAGGGAAACATGGGGGTCATGCGTCATAAAAAAGTTACACAACCAAGAATAAAATAGGGTGGAAAAGAGAATGAAAAAAGGGGTAAAATATGAGGTTAACACCTGAATTTCTATTAAATCTATTAAAAATTAGATTTTCATTTCAAGAATGTCATAATTTTTGCTCGATTGCTTTGATCCCTTTGGACTTTGAAATTTTGCCGCACCCACCATATTCAGCGTCCAAAAAATGTTTGCCTCATTCATACGCCACCGTTCTGATAGTAAGATATTGCGTGCACACAAGCTATTATTAGAAATTTGACATTCAGTTCACATCACAGAGATGTGGTTTGAATTCAACCCATCAATGACAAGAATATTTTTTAACCTCGCAGGGGATGTGTCTATCGAAAGAGATCCGGTGTAAATTTTGATTCTTGATATCAAAGGACAAGTCTACCACAACAAAGTTGATTTGAAAAAAAAGAGAAAAATTTCGACAAGCATAACACTGCAAACCACTGGCAGAACCAGGGAGGCACAGCCGGCACGTGCCCCCCCCCCTTGAGAGGCACAATTAACATTTGTAAAGTAAAAATGCCGCTGAAACAGAAATGTGCACCCCCCTCCCTTTGACAGTGAAGACCTTTTCCCGTTTTTTTGGTCAATATTTTTTTGCGTGAACGAAATCCCCTAATTTTTTTTTAAACCATTTTTTTTTTCTTGTAAAATTTTTCCCGGGAAAATGTGCCCCCCTTTGACAAATTAATCCTAAATCCGCCTCTCCTGCAGACTTCATCAAAATCGGATTAAAAAAGTTATGACATTTTAAAGTTTAGCGTAATTTCACAAAATAGTTATAGTCACATCCTTGGTCGGTATGCAATTGGGCAAACTGATGACGTCACCCACTCACTATTTCTTAGGTATTTTATTCGTGAAATAGGAAAAATTCAATTTTCTTCTCATTGTCAGTGAAACAAAATTTTATTCCTCCCTGAACATGTAGAATGACCATTACTCTATGGTGGAATAATATTGGTCCTCTTTGTCAAATATGTAAAAATTAAAATATTGTATAATTCAGTCAATACAAAAAAATACTGAGTGAGAGACATCGACGATTTTCTCATTCTCATATCACTGAGACGTGCCTATGTTAACTGTTTTGTAAAAAATAGGCGAAACTTAAAAATGTCATAACTTTCTTATTTACATCATAGGCGGCGGAAGCGGGGGTACAGCCCCCCTAAATTTTTTGTTGATAACTTTTTTTTTTGCTTGTCAAATTTTTTACCTGTGTCCATCACAAAATTCCAGGTGGACCCCCCTAATTTTTTTTGGCTTCCTCCGCCAATGATTTACATCCGATTTTGATTAAATTTTCAGCGTTTTGCTTGTTTTAATTTTCTCTATTGATTCAAATCATAATTATCTGGGATGGACTTGACCTTTAAAGGCCACCGCACATCTTATGACTGCATGGGCCACGATTTGATTTTGGAACTCATCAGTTTCCTAATTTTCTGAAAATGTGAATGAAAATTATCTTTTTACTTAAGGCTCAAATTAACTGAAAGCATACTAGTATAATAATTTTAAATGATCTCAAGCCTTTTTGGGGGGCGTGGAGGTGAAATTAGTTTCTAATCATAGCCAATCGTAAGATTGTTACGATGTCATTACGAATAGATATTATTAACTTCGATTTTATTCATATAAGGATGATAGCATAATCACAGATTTGAACGTAGGTGTTCGTACAATGATTTAGAACATTACACAGTAAGATATTCCATGTCTTAATATACACTGCAAAAACACCGGTGTTAATTTAACAACAGCCCGGAATCTATATGTCCATACCAAAGAAGTGTTAAGCAACACCATTTTCGTTTTGCTCTAACACCAGATAGGTGTTTATACAGCACTCAGTAGTATTAAAAACAGCATCGGTTTGATTTCAAACTGGTATTGTTTCAATACTTCTCTGGTGTGGATATATATACACTCTAAAAACAAGAAATGTTTACTTAACATTTGAAAGGTTGGAGGAGTGACAATATTTTCTAAATGTTGTATTTACCACTTTAAATGGTTCTACCCAACACTTAAAATGTTGGATTCAGCTTTATACAAGGTTGGAAATAACATTTGGAAAAGGTCGTCACTCCTCCAATCTTTCAAATGTTGATTTAACATTCGAATTTTTAGTGTAGATTCCAGGCCGGTGTTAAATCACACCGGAGTTTTGCAGTGTAATCATTAAAATCTATTGCGTTTTATTCCAAAATCGGGTCGTAGACCAAACATAACTGAAGTGTGCAGCGGCCTTAAAGAATTACTGAGCTTTTAGTATTTTGTACAGCTTTGTCATTCGGCAGTGCTTGAAGTTATTGTTAATACCTTGGTCACATTTGTTCTACACTGTTAGAAAAAATAAAAGAAGTTCCTGCAGCAGAGTCTCGAGAACACCTGTAATCTTACCGAATTGCGTAATCTTACAGGAAATTGGTATTTGATGTATGGAATCTTACAAATTTCCTTGAATAAAACACCCTTTTCCCCTTTTTAAAAATTCTTGAAAAATTCTTGTTTTATGAATTTACAGAATGATTATTACGCAATTCGGTAAGATTACAGGTGTTCTCGAGACTCTGCTGCAGGAACTTCTTTTATTTTTTCTAACAGTGTACGGCGGCCGTACGGCGAGTCGAAAACAGCCGTTTTAACATTTTTTTTTGTCCAACTACATATGGCGCTTTGAATCAAAATTAATAAAACGGCTGTTTTCGACTCGCCGTACGGCCGCCGTATATGCGGCCAAGGTATTACTATTTAATCGCATTTTGACATTATGTATTGTATGCACACAGCAAGTAGGTCTATTTCCAAAGAGGTGAAGTTCCTCGAAAGTTCTGTGCCAGTATTTTGAAAACGATATCATCCTGTTCAACGTATTCAACTTCCGTTATTTTTAAGCTGGCATTCCAATTCTATTGTTAAATAAACAAGAAATGTTTATTTTTCTTACTGATAAATGGGAACAAAATCATTGGCAGCGTTCCATAAAAAAGCTTTGTCAGTGATTTTCACCGACAAATGTTACATAAATAACAAACTCTCTGTTGTGACATAATATACACGTTCCATTCAGTTTGTGGGTTAATGAGGTTTTTGCTTCTATATACCCATGTGCATATTTATTCTCGACTTAGATTTGTGATTTAACCAAATGCTGACAATTTACAACATAATTATGTCAATTGTGTCGGAAAAAGAATTATGAAAAATAAATTTATCTTTAAAAAATCCAAAGGCCTGCTTAAAAAAAAACCCGTTTGAAGACTTTTACTTGTGTCACGGAAGATGCTTCTCGGCTCGATCTCGTATCATGGCAGGTATTAGGTCTATTCACGTTTGAAGGTTAGGCTTTAGGCTTTGCTTAAATTACGGATTTTCCATCGGAGCAATACTTTCAACCCGACTCAAAATGTTTGTTTCACATAAACTAACCACAGTGTTGGCTTGAAAATATATCAAAATTCATTTTGCCTTAAATAAGTTTAAATCAGCAGTTGTTTAATGCTTTAACCAAAAGGTTGGTTTATAATTTCTGCGAGAGTGCACAGTAACAACGCTGATTACTATTATGAACCTAACAGTAGTTGATTAACATTTTAAACAACCATGTTTAATTTGAATGCTTAACATTTTAAAGAACCATGTTTAATTTGAATGAGAATCATAATATCTAACATTGATTTTTTTTACTTAAGCACTTACTATAATTGTTTAAACAACTACCGTATTGCATATAGTAAACATCGTTGTTTACAAATTTAAAACACCAATAAGCTGTCCTTTTCAGGATTGGCCAAAAGCTTAATACCGTGATTACTAATTCCATGAAAGGACTTAAGTTGTTCTTATTGTGCTCGCGGGCAGTGGCGTAACTGTAGAAAACAGTTTCTTGTAACTTCCCCCAATTTTTTTTTTTAAAATGAGGACGAAAATCACCAGCACTTCCGAAAAAAAGTAATTTTCTGACAAGCATTGAACAAGTCATCAAAAGTAGACCAAGGGGGAAGATACTCTGCCCAACCTCGTCCCCTTCGGGTAAGTTTATGAAGATTGGTATGTAAACGTCGTCAAGCGCTGGAAGCTTTATCATTCGTATTAATCTCCCCCCCCCCCCTCATCGATATGATAGCTCTTCTTTACCAGGGGAGGTAGCCACTTCAATTTTTAACTGATTCTCAAGCGAGCTCATCACAATAAGGTGTTGTGGCTCAGTATATAAGTCTTCGGACTTTGAACCACAGGGTCCGGGGTTCAAATCCCACCGCAGCACTCGCGTCATTTGGCAAGGCGTTTATCTTGATTTGCCACTCTCGATCCAGGTGTAGTAAATGGGTACCCGGTAGGAAGAAAACCCTGGAATGCTCGGTTTCGCCCGACCAGAGTAGCCGTGCTAAAGCCAGGGTAATATTATGCAGCGCTTAGAAACATAAATCTTGCATATCATTATTATTTCCATCCACCATACAAGTCGAGAGATATACAAGAAGGCAGGAGGTTCCAGGGGTCCCATTTTCAAGTCCTGGGTATGAATCGGCCATAGAGCGAACCCATGACCCTCACCTTCACAAGGTGGGTACTTGACCACTGAACCACCATGCCATGCCATGCCTAGTCTCCAAGCAAGACCCCTGATTCATACTTATGTGTGGATTACCAAATAAATCTCCCATCTTTGCACCAAAGCACTCAATATACTAAATACTCTTAGACCTTACGTAGGTGTATTATCAAACATGTCAAAAGCAGTGAGGTCTTTATGCCTCAGTGCTATCCTTGGATTGGTATTAAAAGAGTTTCGAAGGATAATTCAATCATGGTAATTATAGTGAGATGGCCTCTCTCAACGGGACAGAACTTCTGAAAAAAGGGACGCGCATAATTCCATTTGACACTTGGATTCGCAACTGATGTTAATAGCTTTTGATCAAAAGTCCACCTTTCTCCGAAGAAATAAAGAAAATAAGAAGGTGGAAAAGAGATAAAGGAAGGCCTTTTAAACTCTGAAGGTAACAGATTAGTTATATAACGTATACAATGACGCTGAGGTTGTTGTCCATGAATTGTGTTTGCTTGTATGTGTTTACGTGCTTCGTTTGACATTCAATGTTTCATGGAAAATAGTTATTCAGATTTAGATTAGAACATATTACAAATGTAAGTTTATATGTACTAAGTGTCATTTTCGTAGAAAATCAATTGGAGGTTTACTTGAGCATTCGTATTCCTTCTCATTCGATTCCTATCTTTTTATAATTCCTAATCACCACGAGGTATAAAAACCATTGTGAACAAATTTTAATTCTGGAGTTTGAATTACTGTACATGTACTTGATTGAATGCAGAGAAAACGAAGCGAGAGCTTCAGAAAATAAGGAGAAAACAAATATTTGAAGTTTGTTTCCCCTCAAGCATGGGATGTGCACACAGGGCAAGTTCAGTGAAACTTCCAAACAGTCCACAAAAACCTGTGTCAAAGAAACTCTTGTATCTTGTTTTCTATTCAACTTTACAAATCGAAGTTTTTACAGTGAAGAAATGCCCCTTCAGAGAACCTATTTACTATTTTTGCTATTAACAGAGAAGCTTCCCTGGCGACTTATTGACGGTTTTTTGGTGGTTGGTAACTGGTCCCGTTGCGATGCAGATAGATTCGCGTATGAAAGTTACTAAGATAATGAATAAAGCAGCAGCTGGTCCTTCATAGCATTTTTGACTGACAGAAAGAAAAGAAGCGTTTTATTACAAACTTTTAAATGCAACCAGGCCCATGACTTCACCTTCAAGAAAACAACACACACCTTACTCCTGGGGCCCCGGAACATAATGAATATGAATAGCAATTATGAAAGAACACTTCTGATTGGTTCCTTTATCAGTATGTAAACTTGATTATAATTGGTCATTTCATTTAACGAATGATCGCTAATCCTTATCTTTTACGGAGCCCTGGACTACAATTTGACTCGACAACAAAATGATGTCCTTCATATTTTTAAATGACAGAAAATTAAAAAAATCTAATCTGATGTTTAGAAATATGTTAAGAAATTATGACAATCAAGATCATGTTCAAGAACAAACAAGCCTTCAAATATAATCATTCTGGGTTTTGGTAAATCCCCAAAGTGCTATGACGTCTTTATAAATGAAAAGTAAATTATTCTTTAGTCTTCAAAGGAAAACAAGAAGATTGAGTATTCATGAAACGATTCAGAACTTAAAACACCATGGTTTTCAGTGCTCACACTACTACAGATGCCTACATTTTGTTATCATGATTCTAACACATACACTCTCAGATATTTTAACCAACCTATAAGAAAAAAATACTATTGCTTTTAAAAGCTGGTTAAAAGCGGGTCATTCAATAAAAAAACGAGGTTTCGGAAGAAGAAGGCCGGTAATTGTTTACAACATTATAAGCGCAGGTTCTGTCAATTGTAATGTCGGAGAATGAGGCACAACTCTGAATAAACGACTTAAAGGGATATTAAAAAGAGCCCTCAGATTAAACAACCAATCTCTTTGAGCTGTAGTAGAACACGCCCTTAATACATGCTCAGTATCGGACGGGATGATGCCCTAATAATCAACTTTGAAAGTAACTTCTGTGAGAGAAACGTGAAAGCGTCACTATGGACAAAAATTGATTACTTGATAGAGGCCCTGGGTATCACTTTTCACTTTTCTTCATATCTTGTAATATAATCCAGCAATGTTTATCTTCTACTTGAAAGAATATGTAAAAAAATATACATATTTAACAAGGATTTACATATAATTTTTACAAGAAAGATATGATGACTTGTAAATTATATATATTTTGAACTTCAACAAGAACGATATGATTTGTATATTATATATATATATATTGATATATTGATTTATATATAGATATATATTGTTTTTTGCATTAATATGACTTATTTACTGAAGGAAACCTTCGATCACAAGCTTTGCTTTCCAGAAGGTTCCTATTTCATTTCAATATGTTATATTATATTTTGCTTTACTTTGTAACTTTGCTAAAATTTTGGAATGAATAAATTCGTTATCAATCAATCAATCAATAATTGTCACCCTTTTCTGTCCAGTGATTAAATGAGACACAGAGTAATAGACCCCAGGCTGCATCATGTGTAACTGATCACGTGTCTTGAGAAAGTCCACAGGATTGGATGAAAGCTTGTCAAATATACAATCTTGAAATAGTTGGCCAAAAAATGTCCAGCTTTTAACCAACCTTTTACAACATACTGTCCACACAATTACTGGTTAAAATCTGCCAAATTTGGATGATAAAAACAATTTGTTAATAAATTTGCTCGATTTGATAATAATTGACCAGAATATTTTTTTACCAGCATACATTACCCAACACAGTGGACAGTATGTTGCCCAACATTTTGAGTTAGTATTGTTAAGGTTGGTAGAAGCTTAAAACATAATTCATTTCATCACCCCTAATCGATGAGATTGTTCTTTTCTACCGAAACTATAAGTTGGCTTAAGCCACCAGACTTTGGTAAAAACAAAATTGCAGGCAAACCGAATTTGGATATTTTTTTTCTGACCAGGTTCACATTTGAACCAACTCTCAGACTCTTGGTTAGGTGAACAAAAATCTGACTATAGTAAGCATGTAAAGCGGGGTAACCTCCCAACTATTGGTTAAAAAAGAAAATTGCATGAAAAAAGTTTTGATTTTTCGTTTGACCAACAGTTGATAGGTTCATAATTGGGTTGGTTAAAAACAAAAAGCAGAGAGTGTAGTAGCTGAACAGTAGTAAGGTGTAAAGTGGCCAATAATTATTGGAGAAAAGTACGGACCCGGGTGGTGTTTCATAAAGCTGTTCGCCAAGTTACGCACAACTTTACGCACGACTGGAACCTGTTCTTATAGGCGCTAAATCAGTTACATAGAGAAATATCATTTATCACGAGAAATGATCACCAGTCGTGCGTAAAGTCATTCGTAACTTATGAAAAGCTTTATGAAACGGGCCCATGCTGGGTGTTTCATAAACCTGTTCGTAAGTTAAGAGTGACTTTGAGAAAGACTGGTGAACGGCGTTCATGCACGCTAAATAATCACCAATGAATATCATTTACCACAAGAAAGGATCACCAGTCGTTTTGAAAAACACTCTTAACTTATGAATAGCTTTTTGAGACAGTCCCTGGATTTTCGTCAGTTTCTAGCCTCTGAAAGTAAATTGCGACTCAGATCAAAACTGTTTACACAGTAAAAACGCTGTTTAAGATTTTATACAACGCTGTTTACTATATGAACCTTCCAGTATTTGTTTAACCATTTAAACAATCTTTTTTAATTTATTGAAAATTAAACTTTGTTGCTTAAGATTTAAACAGTTTTTTTAAACTGTTTAAACAATTGCAGTAAGGTTCATATAATAAACACCGCCGTTGTGTAATTTTTTTTACTGTGTCGATCAAAATACAGTAAAAACGCTTTTTAAATTTGTATACATTGCTCTTCTTCACACTCTAAAAAAGGTTTACCCAAGAATGGGTAAAATAGGAACATGAATTGTGGTTGGATGAAAATATTTTGCAAATTTTGTGCAATGTTGCGTTGAAATAGCCCAATGTGGGGTAAAAAAAAAAATACCCAGCAACCATGCATGTTCCCTCTTTACCCAGTCATTAGGTAAAATATTACTCAGTGTTTCAGTGTGTATATGAGCTTTAGAGCAGTTGTTTAAAAATATAAACGGGTGTTTAAAATCTTGAATGTTCAATCTTCAATAAGTTATAAAAAATTGCTGCATAGCTCAAATTGACAAATTAAATTGAAATTGAATTGTGAAAAGCGTTGTGTAAGAATTTAAACAACGTTGTTTAAATTTTTACATCACATGACACGGCTCTAAGTACCTTAAATTTGACATCACTTGAAAGTCGAAGAGTAAGACTTACCCCAGATTTCGCTTTATTGTACAAAAACTGGTTAACTCCACTGAAAACAAACGCTTTCAATTTACGTCATATGAATAAATATAATAAATATAAGGAGATTCCAGGTAAAAAAAAAAGATTTCAGAACAGTACTCTTTCAAGTCTGACAAGATTATTAAGTAAGTACCACTGTACCATGGTAAATAAGTTGGCAATTTGTGTAATGAATGTACAATTTTGTATTATTATAATTTTCTTTTTATCCATTTTAACTCCATTTTTAACTGCACATAATGTAATTTTAATTTGTGTAATCATTGCTAATCTTAATTATTTTGATTATTTGTATACTTTGGCATTGTGTAAACATGTACAATTCAGTCTGTGACTGCTAATCATTGCTTATCTTGATAATTTTGATTATTTTTATACTTTGGCATTGTGTAAACATGTAATTCAGTCTGTGACCGCCAATCATGTTTTTTTTGCAACAAACCTAAATTGAATTGTATTGATAATGAAAAGTGTGCAGAGATATTTCATGGCTTTGAGTATCTCGAAGTCGGATGTAATTCCTATAAAAACGAGAAGACATCATTATGTAATTAGTATCTATAATTATGAATGCATACTCTCTCAGACTTGTTTTAACCAACCCAAAATTTGGTTGAAAGATGATCCATGCAACTCATGGTAAACAAAAATCTCAAGTCATTTTGCAAACTAGTTTGTTTAAACAGAATGTAGATTCGTGTTGAACCCGACATACTTAGGTTGCTTAAATGATTCTGCGCGATGAGGGTGCATTACGTTAAATGATGGAATTCATTTAAACATAAATGTAATGAAATATAAATGGATTATTGAATAACACTTACCCCTTTGTCGTTTTCGGTAGTCTGACGTTCACGCGAAAAAAAAGTTTACAAATGGTCAGTCTCTGAACAGAAATGTTTGAATCCCTATATAGTAGGAACCTGCAGTAAACCGAGTACAAAGTTCCTTAAACTTGTTTGATTGTGCCAGCCAAAGTCAATTTATAACTGGCATAATTTTACGATGTTGGTTATATTTGGAATATATGCCGAGCAGTAGAAATTCCCCTTGACGCACCGCGTGCACGACTATATCCACCAGTCATGCCAGTAGTGATTCGTTAAAAGTGAAACAGGTTGAAAGGGGCGGCATACGTCACGCTTTGTGCGCACGCATTGTGGTTCAGACTCGTGCGATGTAACATGAGAATAAATTCACGAACAACGAAAACGTTACTGAAAACGAAAGGTATTGCTAAGATCGATGCACGCAATATAAAATGAAATGAAAATAGTATTACAACAACAACGAAAATGGCTTAATGACCTAACGGTAAAGCTGACGTATTTTTTTCGTTAATAAGAAAATAGGCACATTATCATTAAATAGTAGGTCTACCCCAACTGAGCCTTATCTTTAATTTCTTCTATAATTTCTTCTTCCCCCCCCCCTCCAATTTTTTTTCTTTCCCCTTTTTGGATTACTGAAAAAATAAATCAGACAGCCTCCCTGGGACCGCTCCGCGCTCCCGGCACGCTCCCGACAATGATACCACTTAGAAAGGGTAGGGCAAAGGAAGAAGGTAGTAGAGAGGGGAAATGTATTATTATTTTCTCTCTGTTTTACCAGGTAACCTAACTTGTTGTACACATGCGTGACCAAAAAACGCGTTTAAAGGGTGTTTTTTCAGTTTTGGGCGCTGGCCGCGGCGTGCACTCGTTAAGTGTATAAAAAAAACGATTTTCAAAAATAAGGGGTAGGTTTGAAAGACTGGTCAGTTGTCAATCGCAGGGTCAAACGTATTTAGGGTATTTTTTTTTCCAAACGTGTTTAGGGTATGTTTTTTTTCCCAAGCTTTTTCCCGGGGTCATATATTCTGGCGACAACTTGTTAAGGGGCCAAATTGTGTAAATAAAGCCCGCGAAAAACTTGTTTAGGGGGTTATCTTGCACACAGAGAAAGACTCGTTTAGGGGGTGTTTGGAAATGATTTTGCCACGCGTGTGTTCAGCAATACATTTGACTGCCCCCCCCCCGGGACAGGTCCATGGTTTTACATAGTGATTTCCATGATGTAGTATTGTGTAATGATGGTTAATTGTTAATATCGTTTAAGGTCTGAAGGGAAGAAGAGAGAAGGGGACGGTAGTTGCATTATGGGAAGAAGGAAGGAGAAATTGAGAGGAAAGAAAAGCGGACACGGAGGAGGAGTCAAGATTTAACTCCCGCCAGCCCCCAAATACTTAACATTAATCTAAAAAAGGTGGACTTGTCCTTTAAAGTAGGTTCAATGCACTTCACGGTCAACATAGACCTCATAGTCTAAAATCAACATCTAGGGTTAAATGACCTTGCAGTATAGCGCGTCAGTACGGATGACATAACATTCGTGATTCACACAGTTGTGCGTGATATAACCAAGGAGATATCACCTATCTCCTTGATATAACATTCATGATTCATGCAATTGCCCAAGTAGCGTCGGGACTTTGTATTTGGTATAAGAGACATGGCGTCAATCCGGTCCAAACGGGGGAGGGGGGGGGGGGGGTAGCAATATACTTAGCTGAAAATTCCAAATGAGGCACTCAATATCAAGTGCTATGCGTACGGGGTGCATGCTTGTACATAATACTTTTTGGGGATAACAGTTAAAGGTCAAGTCCACCCCAGCAAAAATTGATTTGAATAAATAGAGAAAAATCAAACTAGAATAACACTGAAAATTTCATCAAAATCGGATGTAAAATAAGAAAGTTATGGCATTTTAAAGTTTCGCTTATTTTTTCACAAAACAGTCGGATATGCACAAATCAGTGACATGCAAATGATTCAGTTGATGATGTCTGTCACTCACTATTTCTTTTGTTCTTTATCGTTTGGGTTATACAATATTTCATTTTTTACAGATATGACCATAGGGACCGACTCGACTGAATCATATAGTAGTAAGCGATGCTGATATCACATGTTCAGGGAGGAATTGATCACTGTTTCACTTGACAATGAGGAGAAAATTAGAATATTTCCTATAATAAAATACAAAATAAATAGTGAGTGGATGACGTCATCAGTCTCCTCATTTGCATACCAACCAGGATGTGCATATAACTGTTTTGTGAAATCAAACGAAACTTTAAAATGTCATAACTTTCTTATTTTACATCCCATTTTCATGAAATTTTCAGTGTTATGCTTGTTGGATTTTTCTCTTTTTACTAAAATCAATTTTTTTGTTTGGGTGGACTTGTCCTGTAAGGCCTATTACAATTTTGTTTCGTCTTCTTCGAAGGCATTCTAAATGGTTTGTTGTGACATAACTCGTGAATAATTATATGTGCTGATCATTGATATCAATATTGGAGTGTTCGAAGCGAGCGAGCAAATCTTTAGTATAGTTGGAAGACAGAATGTTCTCATAGAGTCTAAATGTCATATGATATAATGTGCAAATTATATTAAAGAGGGAAATAAAGGTTCACAGAAAAAAAAAGTTGTCACTGACAACCAAACTGAGAGCAAACAGTCGAGATATGTCCAATGAACATGTATTTACTCATTTGTACATGATTATGCACTAATGAATACATGATAATGTCAGGAACAGGGTGTCTTATGAAAATGGATTATAGGACATATTTCTCAAACGTGGAAATAGCACACTGATGCAAATGAAAAGAACAAAAATATTGCACAATCTATTATATTATATTGAGAGATAATGAAGCGTTCAAAATTCTAAACGAAAATTCGTTCGCATTTGAAATGCGTATTGGATTGCGATCTTATTAAATATTTTTGAAAACTTTCCTTAGATTAATTAGCTCGTAAAGATGCAGGAATTATAATTGCTATTTGGTACTAATAATGCTTTTTGGGGGGTGTCGGTATTCTCTCTGTAATTATAAAAGTGACAAATATGACTAATTTCATTTTGTTATTTTGTTTCATTCAAGGCCTAATTACACCAAATTAATAGATATGACTCAAATATCCACTGTTCTTTTTAAGAATCAGGCACGTTGATATATATATATATATATATAAATGTGTGAAGCTATACATGTACAACAGCTTTGGCAACTCTTTTATTTAAATATTGTAAAGAAATGGATGAAGAGAACAATGGTAGACGTAGCTTAAATCAAGGTTCCCCAGAGCTATCTACCCTTTGGAAAAATTGGTTATGCCGAAAAAATGTCTCTGCCGGGAATCGAACCCGGGCCCCCAGCTTTGAACGCCGGTGCCTTAACCACTAGACCACAGAGACGGGCTTGTGGCTAGGCCGACCGAGATCCGATTGACCGTCAGAAAGACAGATTTTCGACACTATACCAATTACCTTTGTCGGGTGAAGGTGGGTTTTGAACAATGACAAGCCGTCATGCCTCAGCTGGATCAAAGCTATTGCTTCGATACAGTACACGTATGTGAGAAAGTATATACAAATGTGTATATACTTTTATATATATATATATATATATATATATCATTATCCGTCTTACTTGAATCGCTAAATCGTAATTTTCATAGAACCACGGAGGCGCTACCATCATGACCATATGCGAAAAATTAACGTCGGTGTGTTCATATCAATAAGGTACAGGTAACTCGATCTTGAAATCAAGAATTCAAATTCGATTTGGGAAAAAATGAAGAGTCGATGTTTGTTTTTATTCGAATCATTGCATTACCAAAACAAATCTGAAATAAACTTGACGAGAAAAGTAAATCGATTTAAAGACAACTAATATTCTGCATGGATTGATTCAATGTGATTTCATTCCATTCAAATGTTTATCTCCACTAAACTTAAAAAATATCAAGTAAAAATCGTTTTAAAAAGCAACAGTACATTTTTACATAGTCTTCTAGGATTATTAATAAAATGATTTGAAATCTACGTTATGTTTTCACATTAGTAGGTTGGTTCAAGGACAGGTAGGCTATAGTGTATTGTCAAATTGCCTTAAAGGACAAGTCCACCCACATAAAAACTTAATTTGAATAAAAAGAGAAAAATTAAACGGGCATAATACTGAAAATTTCATCAAAATCGGATGTAAAATAAGAAAGTTATGGCATTTTAAAATTTCGCTTCATTTCACAAAACAGTTGTATGCACATCTCGGTCGGTATGCAAATGAGGAACCGATGACATCACTCACTCACTATTTCTTTTGTATTTTATTATATGAAATATGAAATATTTTTATTTTCTCGTCATTGTCATGTGTAATGAAGTTTCATGTCTCCCTGAACACGTGGAATTCCATTATTTTAACATTTTGTGCTTCAGGCAAGGAGGTCCTAATCGTCAAATTAATAAAAATTGAAATATTGTATATTTCAGACAATAAAAAAAAGAAATAGTGAGTGAGTGACATCATCGACTCTCTCATTTGGATGTAAGTGGCTCGTTCATTTTGTTAAAAATAAGCGAAACTTAGAAATGTCATAACTTTCTTATTGTATACATTCGATTTTGATAAAATTTTCAGCACTGTGCTTGTCTGATTTTTCTTTATTGATTCAAATCAACATTTTTCTGAGGTGGACTTGACCTTTAATAACAATGAACAACCAAGAAGCCTTTGTCGAAAATTGGTGAATCCAAATAGGAGTTTCGTCCTGCATGGTCTCTTGACAGACAAAACTCATGTCATTTTTCGTCAGCTCCGAAACTTACGACATTGGTGTTCTCGTTAATCAATTTACGACAAACACATCCGAGCTGTTCATTGTCATTTTGTCGAACATTTTTAATACATCTACTGTTCTCTAACCATCCGGACATCGAAGAGCAAAACTCCTATCATTTCTATTTATGATGTCTAATCCCTTTTTTTTTCAAAAAAGAACGTGATCGCTTGTTTCATAAAGCAACTTGAAGCAAAAAGGTGTCAATGAGTCTGCGGGAATTTCCGATTGCGGTTTCTGGTATTTTTGATAAACGGATGTCATTTGGTGTAGGCCTGTCAATATGAGAAATCCCAAATTACGCGTGGGTAAGATTTAGCTTGACGAAGTCCATATTTTGTTTTTGGAACTGAAGAGATCCTCAAGACGAAGAAAATAGAATAAACGCTGTCTTCGAGCCAAGACGTAATTTGTAGCTGGCCCTCTTCTTTTTTCTGGTGACGTTGATCATTGAAACAAAGCAGGGAGAGCGGGGGACTCGGGACGCTAGTTTGATTCTTCATGTCATGCTAAAATGAAGAGAGGAAACAAAGAGAGAGGGAGAGAGAGAGAGAGAGAAGAAAAGGGATAACTATTAAGAAGAGTCTTGAAGGGAAGGGGGGGGGAGAAGACCTGAAAACCCAAATCCGAGTGATGTGACTAGTACTCGAACCTCGAACCTAATAAAGAAAAGGGACCGGGGTAAAAATGTGCAGTATTGAAAAAAGAGGTTTTGGCCGTGGAAGTATTTTATTTTTTTTCTTCAGTTTTTTTCATTGGGAAGTAATTAATGATGTCGCCTTCGAGTGTGTGAGTATATATACTTGACTTTTACATGCGTTAATCAATCGGATATGATTCCGTAGGCCTACGATTGAGACGACCATCAAATCACTATTCGAGAGACCTGACTAGGAGTCGAACCTCGAACCTCTCCTTCAAGCTTCCCCATGCAGCTTGGATTACAAGGTCATGCCTGAACTCCCCATTCTCCGTTGGGTCCCCTTCCACCCATATCACGCATACACTCTTAAAATAGTTATGGAAAATACCCAACTCTTAACCAACCCTGTGCAACACTGTCCACACAATTTTTGGTTAAAATCTGCCCAAATTGGGTAATAAAAGCGGATAATTTGGTGAAAAAATTGCACAGAATATATATTTTCTCTTTACCAACATGCACTACCCAACAAAGTGGACAGCATGTTGTTGCCCAACATTTGAAGTGTGTATGTAAATACATGCCACCGCCCCTGAAACCGGGGGGGGGGGGGGATATTATACTAAACTGAAAGTGTCCTATTTTCATTTGTTCATTCATAACTAAAGTGAAGCTATGAATCATTCAATCACGCTGTTCCTTATCATGAATATGTATTTCATTATCCTATAAAAGAAACCATTGTGGGGAAAATGCCATTAATCACGAGTGGGAGAAAATAAAATGAAGAATAGACAACCATTAAAATGTTTGCAATAAATCTTGATCCATGTTCCGTTAATGAGGATACGATAAATATATTTAGGCGAGACTGAATTGTCATGAACTACCCTACCTTGTGAACGTAAAATTGGGTATAAATGAAATCCATCTGTCTCATACTTCTGGATCTAACCCCTTTTGCGAACAAACTAAAATTTATCCAATCCCTTTTGAATAAAAATGTGATTTTATTTCTCGCCATTTTTATTCACGTTTTAATGGAAATTTCAACTTTTCTTTGAAATCATCAGAGCGACTAAAAATGTATAAATTGAGACCCTTCCCCCAAAAAAATAATTATGATAAAACGGATCTAGCCTCTTTTGCAAATGAGCTCTTAAGAAGGGTTTGTTTGCAAAAGGGGTTAGATCGACTTGAGGCCGTTCAAGAAAATCCTTTAGTATTCTCCCATATTGCAATATTCTTTTGCGAAAATTTATTTCCATTTTACCATACCATGTAAACATATAATTGGGTATAAAAGAAATCTGCCTGTATTCACATTCTAAAACAGAATTTTCCCCAATAAATACTTTGTGGATCTAGCCCCTTTTGCAAACAAGGTGAAATGGATCTAAACCCTTTATAAAGGTAATTTTTTTTCTTTGCCATTTTGTTCACTTTAAAAAAAAAAAAGAATTTCGACTTTCTTTGGGTTATCAACTTGTTGAGCTACTAAAATCCATACATTGAGGCCAAAAGTAAAGCAAATTCGATGAAAAATGGATCAAACTCCTTTTGCAATTGAGCTCTTCAAATGTTGAGGTGCTCTGATACGTTTAATCACTAGATGGACAGATATATATTGATATTATAAACTCCTTAAAAAAAGTTTGGAAATCTGCCCTTGATCGAGATAATCCCTCCTCGGTTTTAGTGAGTATCAATGTGTAATTGGTTTTAATGAACAGAACATTTAATTTTCTTTAAAATGATATCCTACATGAATTGAATTGAATTTATTACAGAACGTCACCGGCAATTGCCAACATTTTGTTCAAACATGATATTATGATGGTTATCATGGAGGCGCAGTGCCTTGAAATGTGGACCAAGGTCAAAATTCAAAAGTTGCAAAATGACACAAGTCACTGTTCTTTTTTCATTGGTGATGGGTGAGTTTCTCACAGATTTCCAAACTTCTTTGAGGGGTTTAGTATTCTCTCATTATAGTGCGATACGTTGATATACTTCAGTTACACTTTAATTATTTGGCTAGTAGGCTTATCTCTGAGTTTATTGATATATTTGTTTACATGAGAGGTCTAATTGCATTTACAATGTTTGAGATCAATGATAATAAATTATTTGGATCTCTAAGCATTAGGAGTTATATATCAACTAACCAGATAACGTTTGTTGTGAACCGTTACGCCTCCAGCAGAGATCAAGGATTGTTTTGTTACAAATAATGTAGGTCTAGGCTAGGTTTTGGCCTTGGTGACTCACATGAAGTCCCGTCAGAAATCATTAAGGCCCACGGACTTCTGTCTACGTCTCAGTTTATCAACCTAATCAATAACAAATGGATATACAGTGTAGTAGAATTTTGCCTTCTAACAAAAGCGGATCCATGGGGGAGGGGGGGGGGGGGAGGGGGCAGAGTCGCCCCCCCTTTCGAGAGGCACAATTAAAATTTGTAATGTAAAAAATGCCGTTAAAACAGAAGTGTGCCCCCCCCCCTTCGAAACGAAGTTCTATTATTTTGCTGGTCATCATTTTTTTTTCTTGGACGAAATGCCCTTAATTTTGGGTTAAAAACCTCACTCATTTGACAGTCTTTATAAATAAGTATGTTTTCAACGTGGGTTTTAAGTTTGGTGTAGAAGAAGAGTTCTTCACATAATGGTGGGGCGGTATTTCAAAGTGAAGTTGCAGCATTGGGGCAAAGGATTGTTCTCAATAAAACTTGGTCTGAACACGAGGACAATTCAAAAGATCCTTCAGAGCGGGGGAACGTTTCATGAAGGGACTTGTCGGACGTTTTGTCCGACAAGTCCCATTTCATACGACAGTTACTATAGTAACAGTACCTCTCAGCCAATCAGAATCAAGGAAAGATGTCAGATCTGACAACTTGTCGGACAAACATGTTGATGAAACGGTCCCCAGATCTAAGATTGCGAGATGATGAGGCCCCCCCCCCCACACCCAACCGAACTGCCCGGAATATGCCTTTGCCATTCATAGTTGGCAAAAGGCTTCTTCTCAAAAATCGACTGTAAATCGTATTTCAGGTTCGTACACCTGAACTATCAGCTGCGATTATTCAAATTCTTGCGGAAATTTTTAACATGTTTGAAAATTTCCCGAAGAATTGAAAAATCGTTGGTCATCCGTTTGAGTTCGCATCTCTTATTCAGCCTGCAGTAATCGTTTATCGTTTGTGTGTCATCATGGTCATTGTCGCGCATGGTCCCTCATCACGCTTTTGCCAAAGTGGACCGATCTCGAAAGAACCCTTGACGAAGCAGCACGAACAAGAACGCCCGAATCGGCTGATCTATTCACTCGTCTTCGTTTCTAATCCCAAGCCATATATATCTAACCATTTCTCACTGTTCTTTCGTCTTATTGGGTTATATCAACCCTTCGCTTGCAAAATCGATGTCCTTCGCATGTCATATTTACCCGTCCCACATACCATGGTCACATTTGCTACGGCCGCCGTAGAATCTAAAATTTCTACGGCGAGTAGCAATTCTATATACGGTCGCCTCAGAATTTCCACGGCCACTTACTCTAGCGGTCACATATGTTACGGTCGCCGCACGGCGTATTTTTTAATTTATGGAGAAAAGAAATCTGCGGCTGACGTATGTCCTTGAAATCATGACGTACGGTCGCCCTAGGGCGACCCTGCGCTGGCCGTAGGTTTTTGACAAATACTACGGCAGACGCAAGGTGGCCGCAAGGCGCCCTCACGGCGGCCGCAGGGGGACTATACAGTGAGAAATAACATGATATTTTACATTAGACATTTCATTTCAGAAAGTTTTCAAAATGTCGTACCATGCCCATGCACGTATTCTGGGCGGGTGGGAGGGGGTGGCCGGTTTTCGGGCCCCCGGGTAGGCGAAAAGGGGCGCCAAAAAGAGGGAGGAAAGAAAGGGAAAGAAAAGGGAGATAAAAAGGAGGTGGAAAGAAGAGAAAGAGAAAAGGGAGAAAAGAAAGAGAGAAGGAAACAAGAAGAAGGGAAAAGGAGAAAAGGGGAAAGGGGGAGGAGTAATAAAAGTGCTGGGGCGCCAAATTGATGTTCGCTTAGGAAGGGGGGTCGCCAAATTAATGTTTGATACTGATCTGAATATTATACGATCAGTAATGTTCGACCTAGGAAGGGGGGGGGGGGCAAATTCGACCTTTGTGGTGATTCGCGCTTCGCGCTCGCATCGAATGATTAGTTAGATGACATCCTGTTAATGATTACCTAATGATTACCTCAATTGCGTAGAATGTCTAGTTTTGGAACGGAATATAATCGAATAATTTTTAAGTGCCCATCCTGATCATGATTACCAATAATGCTTAGAATTTCCAAACTTTGGGTCATTTTGGAATATAGACAATCATCAGCTCGCCCTGACAGATAGATAGATACCCACCCTGCTCATGCTTACAAAACTTCTCAGAATATTCTATTTTCAGGTCTATACACAAGCTATCAAAAATCGCGTTCGCATTATTTATTTGGACTTATGAAATAAATCTCCCTTAACCATGTTAACTTGTTTGTATGAATAAAGTTAAGATGTTAATAAACACGTTAGTCTTAAGTAAGAACTACACCCTAGGAAACAACAAAAATCAGCATTTAACTCCCCATGATAGTAATAATAATAATGATAATAACATCATATTTTACCCAAGTTAGCCGCTAGTGAAAGGGCAATATCTGTGCTTCCTGGTCACATTTGTTTTTTTTTTTAAGTCGTATTACAGTATATCATATTCATGGATAGTTTGCTTTTTATTAAGTCATAATCAAAAAAGTTATCTGCAGTTGTCCTTTTTCATGTGATTATGAAATAAGATAATTCAACATGCATTTAAGGCACCTGTTTGCCTGACGAGGAGGGGTCACCATTTTTTTCCGAAAAGTACACATGCATATGGGCCAAAATTATAGGGCGGGCCCCCGAGGTGCAAAATTCTGAATACGCGCCTGGTGGCTTCCGAGCAGATAACACAATAGGAGAAGGGGAAAGGAGGGAAGAAAAACACGAGGGCAGCCGCACGGCCACCGTACGCTCAACGTACGGCCGCCGTAGACCGTTCTACGCCATGCCTACGGCTAGTCTAATTTCTACGGCGAGCGTAGAAAAGAAAAAATGTTATAACTCCGAGTTAAAATTCTACGGCCACCCCTACGGCCTGTAAAAAGTAGGAATCCGCCGTACGTCGACCCTGCGGCCACCGCAGATTTTCTGCGGCCGCCGCAGAAATCTCTCGAATTCATGTATCTACAGCCGCCGTACGGCTGCCGTAGAGCATATGTGACCAAGGTATTACCGTTCGTTGATAAAATTTGACAATAGTTACTGATCGCATGATATGACGGAAATTTTATTTGAATTCGTTGAGTTTGCGTGCATTTCGTGCATTTTTTCCCATTCGTCACCCTTCTTTAGCCTAAATTCGGTCAGGTGTGAGGAGCTGTTAATTGACAATCACAATAAGATTTTTTTTAAATATGGATCTACACGTTCATGTATACCTCCATATAACCCAACAGTGAATGCAATGACAATATACAAGCCCCTATTCTCCTTGTAATATAAAGGTGTAGTTATGCAAATTTTGTATCCATATCAGCATACCAGAACTACCCCCAACATAATTACCAGATAAACATGTGAATGAATGAGGTAACAATAAAAGAAATGAGTTCATAAAAGTTTAGTGATTTTGCATGCTGACCTTTTTATCAAAATCTTCCTAGGGCTATGGCCTAATAGTATGAGAAGGAAGAGTTCAATAAATTTTAATAGAAAGATAGACAGAGTGAAAGAGAGAATTATGGCATGGCTTCTAAAAAGGATGGAGGGGGGGGGGGGGGCTAGGATAAAATGGGAGCATCCCCTCCCCCTCCTTAGTTGAGCACTATACGCCTCGAGTTAAACTTTGTGTCTTTTCTAAATCAGCATTCTTGAAGTTACCACTCTTCTATCCAGTCAAGTTCTCAAAGTTCTATCTCCTCTCTACCCCTTTCCAAAGAAAAATTTTAACCTGAACAATTTATAAAGGTCTTTCTAACATTAAGTAGGTAATGCCCGATGGACATACCAATGATGAATCAGAACATGAAGAGGCCTAGACTCTATACATTGACCAGTCTACTTAGATTCCTGGGCTTGCATAGACATACCTAACCTACTAACGTTATCTGATATAGCCTTGCTAAGCCATTAAATCCATTTTTTTTTGCTTCACTTGATGACTGTGAGAGATTGTTGGCTACTGAGTAGTTAAGGCAGGTATTCCATTGACTATAAGGAATTCCCTACAGGTGTCACGAGCGTGAAACATTCTCTATAGACTGTGTGTTAAAATGGCAGTTATAAAAAAAATCTTTAAAAATAAACGTGAAATTAGAGGGTCGAATAATTACTACCATTTGATAGGATATATATCTGACATTCAATTTCTGACCAGAAAAGGGTTTCGTAGCCAGCTCATTTAAAAAAAAATATAAATCGCCATTTATGAAGATGACTTGGATCAAATTCATCAACTGAAACAATAAAATATCCCTAATTTCTTCCGCCAGTCAAGACATAGTTCCAACGTCATTGATATATCTTCCCACTTTGGGCAAAGGAAGTTCGGAAGTAACCATTTCTAGAATGCGAGTTAAATTTTCAATCATATTCATACACTTTTGTCAATCAGCAATATCAAATTGAAAAAAAATCCAATTGGTTGGGTGGGACGAATATCTTTTGCCTTCCTTGTCGCAATTAGGATCATGGCACCAGAAATATTAAATATTGATTAGCGCCCTCTAAGGTGTGTCTGTATTCTGGTGGCGATGGTGATACCGTTGAGGGTGCCAGAGGTGGTTTATTTTTATATTAAATTGCGGATTAACCATCGCTGGACAATGTAATTTCGTGCAATTATGGATGAAAGTACGTAAAAAACGTGAATAAGTACAAGTGAAGAGCTCACTTGCAAATCAAAATTTGATTTGTATGCCTTAATATATAGATTTTTACTAGCTCTATAAGGTGATACCAAAGAAAAGTTGAAATTCCTATTAAAAAGTGAATAAAATGGCAAAAATTTTCAAAAGGGTTTAGGATCATTTCAGTTTAAAAGGGGTTAGGTCCACTCAATTTTTTTTGGAAAAGAATATCTTAAAAATATGAAGACAGGTAGATTTCTCTTATACCCCACAAAAACATTTATTTGCCACAAAATTAGTGTCATATGAAAAAATAAACTTTCTACAAGTTCATACTATTCATGGGTGATGAAAAGGTAATTCAGCTGAGAATTTAGTAGGAAAAGTGCAATTTTGATATTTTTTCAAAAAAATTTTACGAAATACATGATTTACCATAAATCTAAAGAAAATATTGAGATTGCCTCGAAAATTTCTAAAAAATCTATTTTAGTATACAATTATTAAGTGGACGAAATTTAAAATCGATAACCCTATAATGTCTCAAACTTGAAAGGTCAGATAGTTAATACTGCCTGATGATGTGAGAGCAATTAGACAGCTTAATGCTGCCAATTATCTGACTGATTCATGTTAATAGTCGTTCGATTGCGATCCTGAAAGTTGAACATGTTTGAGTTTTAGCAGTGCGCTATAAAAGTAGTCCCAGACTCTTTGGATGATTGAAAAAGGAAAGTGCCAATTTTATAAAGATAATGGACAAGTATTATCTTAAGTTCGTTTAAACATGATTTTTTAAATACTAAAATTGATTTTGAATAAAGGGAATTAGAAAGCTTTCAAACTGCAATGTTTAGAGCCTGGAATTGATTGCCTCGATGGATTTTACTTTGATTGCAACCTCAACCTGCCCCCCCCCCCCTCTCACCATACCATACCATACCACAAGCACATGCTGACTCTGTGGCGATTTTTTCTTCTTTCTTATGTAAGCCTACTACACTCTAAAAAATGACGTGCTAATTAAGCTCTTAAAGAGCGTGTATATTGACTGCACTTCGGAGTGCTAATTTGTCTAGTTCAAATTTGAACGAGAAAAATCAGCACTCCGAAGTGTAGTCACTATACACGCTCTTTAAGAGCTGAATTAGTACTTCATTTTTTACAGTGTATAATCCTTGTGTGTGTGTTTTGTATGAGGGGCCAATTGTACCAATATTATAGAGAACAATTATTTGTTATATAATCATTAAATAATTATATAATTTACATTTTATTTGTAAATAATTACTATTATATGAAATAACATTTGTAATTATTTATATATAATTCCAAGTAACACTTTTTTGTAAATAATAGTTTGACATTCCATTATTTATAAATGATTTGTTTTTCATTAATTATAAATAATGAAAAACAAAAAGTCAATATTCATAATGAAAAACAAATAATCATTACTTATAAATACCGGAATGCCGAACTATTACCATTCACAAATAATAAGATACTACTTGGAATTATATATAATTAGAAATGTTATTTTATGTATTAGTAATTACTTACAAATGAAATGTAAATTATATATAAATGATAGTTATTATTTAATAAATAATATAACAAATAATAGTCCTATATAATATTGGTACAATCGGAGTCTCATCGACCTGTCATCATGAATTTGCAAACTGCAGATCATATGGCTGAACAGGGTTTACCAGAAGTATTGTGTGCTGTTCTTCTCAGATGTAAATTTTGCCGACTGGACATTATTACTGAACAGTACTTTACATGTTTACCGACCGGTTTTGCCACTTTTTAGGCCCACTCCATAATTTGCAAACTTTATACTTCAACTTTGGATATTCATCCTACCCCATGTTCTTTACCTCGTCTTAAATGCCTCTCGTTATTTTGCAAAACTAGTGTGTAGGACAAATTGTAAAAGATTGTGGCGTAATTTTTCTCTTTCCTTTTTTCTTTCCTTCCTTCCTTCTTTCTTTCCTTCTTTCATCCTTTCTTTCTTTCATTCTTTCTTTCTTTCCCCCTTTTCTCCCCTGTTCATTTTACCAACTGGTACATACAATGGCCGACTGTCATTTTTTTAAGGGGGGGGGGGTACCACACCCCTTACCCTGCCGTCACACACTGTTACACGCCCTTTCAAGTCTACACACCTTAACACAAGCACCAACAAATGCACAAGTGATTCAGACTATTAATAATAGTCGCCAGTTTTATTAAATCATCGGTGTTATGATCAGAGTTTTGTTCGAAAAGGAGCTACTTCCACTTTTGATAATTTTCTGTAATTTTTTTTATTTACCACTTTCCCTGAACCAATGCTGTTCTATTTTGATGATATATGACAGTACACAGCAAAAACTTTGGTGTTAACCGGTGTACATATAGAGGGACATACCAGTTATTTTTCACCGGTGTTAAATTGGTGGAGTTAGTTTTACACCTATAGGTGTTATTACAACACCTTTGGTTGTTAAATTTACACTCTTTGGTGTTTGGTGTTATGTTCAATCTCTAGGGTGTAATTTTAACACCTCAGGGTGTGGTCCTCTATTGGTGTCAGTTTTAACACTAGTTTTTACAGTGTACTATCATCCTAGATTAATTAAGTCATGATTTCAAAAATCTAACATTCACAATTGTTTTTCAAAAAAAATGAAATTAGATCTTTAATAGATTTAGCTTTTTTGGAAACAAAACCTTAGTCATGTTAGTAAAATGTAATTTTTTGCCAATTTAAACCTGTTTGATATTGAAAATTGAACACGAAACACGTGAATATGGCTAGCAAAATACACTTCACACCTTTTGTGATGCTTATCCATTGGAAATTCGCCCTTTTTGAAGCATTTTTCTCAACAGGGATATTGTCCGGATCGTTAACTTCAAGTTATCTACATTAAACCAAATGCTAGTTTTTGATTAATCATAATTTCTTTCGCTTTTTGGTAGATCTGTATATCCTCATAGAGCGCATCCATTATGTATGGATTGTTGCGCAGATTGTCTTTCATTCTTTCAATTTCAGAACTGTCCAGTCCTTTCTTAACTTGCCCGACATTAATAGCACCACGATAGTACTTTGGAAAAGGGAGTTTGTACACTTCTTGGAAAAGTTCTAGTGACGTGTCGAACTCTTCTGTAAGACCTATCACAGCAAACCAGTTTTCCAAATTTGCAAGGCAATGGTCGAGCAGAGCCCGTCGCTCGCTTGGCGTCATGCTGTATTGTAATGCCTTACCCGTAACGATGTTGGGATATTTCTGCTGAATTCCCTTAGCAAATAGCCTAAAGTCTGCGGACCAGTTCTGGAAGTGGTTAGCAGCTGCTTTAAATGGGAAATATCTCTGAAAATGCGTAATCAATGACCTAAATAGGAAACTGCCCCAGTGGAGAGCCCATGCATCAAGCGAAACGTTGACCGAGGATGGAGAACATTGTGTTGCATTGGTCTGCTTACAGAATAGATAAAAAGACACCAACCTCGACACCGGCTCTCGGACCATTGTGATATAAGAACATGGCCGATCTTTCAAATATTCGCAGATACCAAGGGTACCCCCTCCCACAAATATGGTCTGGCTTGGTGTTCTACCGTCAATTTCATACTGTTTAAAGATGCTTTTCTTACTCTTGCTGCTAATAAGAACATTTGTGATATTGTACTTTCTACCCAAGTTTGTTATGATGGTCTTTAGCGTTGATCCACCCGATTTAACGTTATGTAAAAAGGCCACATTCCCCAACCTATACTTGTCTCCATCGGCTTCTGGACTTCCGTGAAGAAAGTAGTTTGGTAGCTGGTTGGTCAGTGAGGACGTTGCCAACATACGGGACAGTTTTTCCTCCTCGTTCAATGGGAGAGGGCGTACTTTCTTGGCCGAAATACTTCCGTTCATGGCAAATGCTGTTGTCTCTGGCATGTCTGGAGGGAGTGCATGAGCAGCATCATCGTCACCTCGGGCAGCAGGAACTGTCCAGGGAATGTTGGGGTTATCCCCCATTCGGGCACGTGGACGATAGGTTTGTGGTGGCTTCCTTTGAGCACCATCACTGGAGTGGAAATAAGTAGAAGATATCCCTAGAAAGTACAATGTAATTCCAAGGGATTCGCAACCCAAATGGAGGATTCCCAGAAAGAAAAAAAATCAGGGAGAATAGAGAAAATTGGTACAGAACCCAAAGGCAGGAGGACCAGGGGGGTGTTTCACAAAGATTTAAGTATGACTTATAGTCGTACTTAAATGCCGGGTTGCGCACGACCAAAATAAATTTGACAAGCAAAAATAACAAAATAACGGGACCATGGACATACGACATAATTATTTGCAATTTTTCTTCCAATGTCAATCTTCGGACGATTTGCTGTCCCGGTCCACAAACCTTCGACAAAAAACTTCTCAGCTGTTCAACGCGATTCGATTTGTCGAGCATGTCTAAAGAAATTGGCGCGTTGTTGAAAGTGTCTAGTCAGTGATTGCGAATATTCGTCGCCATGACAAGATACAAATTTCGCGCCATTTAATCACGTCGATGACAATAAGCCAGTTCACCCTTAGCTTATGATCAACTTTTCTCAAATGACCTTTTTCTAATGTAGATGTTGCGTAAGCTTTACCGGTAGAGTATTCAAATTTAAGAACAAAATGCATTGTATAGACCAGGGGAGCGTTTCATCAATATTTCCATCTGACAAGTTGTCAGATCCGACATCTTTCCATGATTTTGATTGGTCGAGGGGCACTGTTCCTATGGTAACTGTCGGATAAAATGGGACTTGTCGGATAAAACGTCCGACAAGTCCTTTCATGAAATGCCCCCAGGTGACTAGAAATCAGGGATAAAGTTTGGAAATCTGTCTTGCCTTTGGCACATTTGCCTATTGTTTCGGCTACTATCAAATACCTGTGATTATGAAGGCTCTATTTATTACTCTTCAGCTTGGATGGGATAAAATGAATATTGTGAAAAGAAAACATGAATAATCATCAAATCACAAATGCCTATGTCAGTGAATTTGAAAACCACCTTCATGGCTTATCTCAAATGACTTTTTCTGCTCGTGCGCAGTTTACAACCGTGGACAGGCTTATTCAAGGCTTCCGTATAAATACAAGGGAGACATACCTGCTTGATGATTTAGAGACTTGGTCTTGTATTGGCATCCTGACTGATCTTTTGAAAAATCCTTCATAATCTATGGAAATAAAAATAGAATTTAGTAAAAATATTCTAGTGGCCGTCACATGAAAATAGAACATTTCACATTCATAGGCCTTAAACGGAGGTCTTCTACAGTAAAGATGTTCCCTTCCTCTGGACATCAACTTGTAGTATCCCATAATTAGTAACCATCTGGAATAAAATTGGAAATGGTTTTTTGACTGATTTGAGTAGGTATGGGTGTCAACATTTACCAAAAAAAAGTTAGGAAGAATACGGGTTGGGGAAAGTGCTTTTTTTCAAGGTCAAAGGTCAATGACCTTTTTAAATATACTGTATCATGGTATCTCCCAGATAAAATACTACAAGTTGGTGATCATGGTGTCAAAATGCACAGATTCTTACAAGAAGATCAAATAAAATCAAATCAAGTACCTACAATGCTCATTCACCGATGAAATTCAAGGTCAAAGCCTTTCAAAGGTCAGTGACCTTTTTTACACTATATACCATATACGGTATAGTGGTATCTCTGAAATGAAAAGGCACAGGTTGGTGATCTTGGTGTCAAAATGCAGAGGTTCTTACAGGAAGATCAAATAAAATAAAATTTAGTCCCCAGAATGCACATTAACCAAAAGCATTCAAGGTCAAAAGCCTTTCAAAGGTCATCGACCTTTTTAAAGATATATACCATATACGGTATAATGGTATACATGTATCTGAGATGAATAGGCACAGGTTGGTGATCTTGGTGTCAAAATGCACAGATTTTTACACGAAGATCAAATCAAGTACCCACAATGCTTATTCACCAATGAAATTCAAGGCCAAAGCCTTTCAAAGGTCAATGACCCTTTTACATTATATACCATATACGGTACAATGGTATCCCTGAGATGAAAAGGCGCAGGTTGGTGATCTTGGTGTCAAAAATTCACAGATTCTTACAAGAAGATCAAATAAAATCAAATAAGGTACTACAATGCTCATTTACCAATGAAATTCAAGGTCAAAGCCTTTAAAAGGTCAATGACCTTTTTACATTATATACGGTATAATGGTATCTCTGAGATGAAAAGTCGCAGGTCGGTGATTTTGTGTCAAAAAGCAATTTTTGCAAGAAGATGAAAAGGCACAAAATAATCATAAAGAATTAACCTTCACCTTTGATATCCAGAGTCAAAGGTCAAAATTTAATAAATATTTATACATCCATGCATGATTCCCCCCCAAAAAAAAGATAGTAATTCATAATTATTATATTCACATTTTATTTGTGAATTATAGAAAGAAAGATACCTATTTGTAATGAAAACTTGGATGTTTAATAATTTCACTCTGAAAAAAGGATAAATAATGGCGGCCATGGAAAATATATTTAAGGGTTAGAAGTCAATCAACTATATCAATAATGTCAGGGAATTTAAGTAAATAGGTCGATAACTTGATAACTTCATTGTATATAGTGATTCTGATGGGAAAAAGACTGACCTACATGGAAAATGAACACAAATTTAATAGTTGATTCCTTGACCAATGATGAAGTCAAAATACAAGTTCGAGGTGAAATCGATATCAAATAGCACTTTTAAATATATATTGTAGTAATGCATTGCCAAAAGTGTAAAAAAAATCATGTATGATATAGTCTAAAATGGTGAAGTTGTCTAAAGTAGGAGCATTTACATATGCATTTTATAAATCTAAATCAAGGTACTAATTTTCTGTAGCAATAGGTCACTAACCTCAATTGCTACAATCAATACTATAAACTATAACTTAATCTGTAAATGGAAAGGATATGCCTAACCCTAATGGCATGCATCAAGAACATTTTCATATAGCCAGGGACAATGATGAAGAATTAAAATAAGGCAATCATTAGAGCTGCAGCTTTTGTCATAGTAAATGAAGTTAAGTGTCTCAACTTCAGCAAAGAGTAATTAAATTTTTGAAAACCTGACATTTTCAGGACTTTGATCTGGCCCATTCATTGAAAGCCTAATAACGTTCTGTCAAGGGATATCAGACCAGTGTCTATATTATTGCTGATATGTTGCATAACTTGATCCTCAAGAACTGGACGTGGTGCTGTAGGAGTTTTGTTAGGTCAATGGATGTGTACTTTTAAGCTATTATCTCCTTTTGAATTTCATTATCATATCATATGCCTAATTTGTGCATGATAACACTCAGTTATTCTGGACCAAATAATGATCCTTGTACAAACTGACACCTAGTAGAAAAATAGCATCATGGGTGACGTACGGCAGAGTGCAGGTATGAAGTTTTGTCCTGCAACATTAGCATCTCAAGAGATTCTGGCAGCTCGCAATGAGAGGTAATTAATAATAATACGGGAATTCATCTTTGTTGAAGTTGATATACATGCAGCTCTAATGATGGCCTTCACTTCATCATCATCCCTCTGCTGTTTGGAAATGCTCTCAGATGATGCTAGCTGTGACATGAGAGTTAGACCTATCCTACCCATTTTCAGAAGATTCTTGTACAAATCTTTGCATTTTGGCACCAAGATCACTAACCTGTGGTGTTTTATCTCAGAGATACCATTATTATTATCTAATGTCAAAAAGGACATTGACCTTCGTCTTTGAATTTTAAGGGTGAATGTGCATTGTCGATACTTAATTTCATTTTATTTGATCTTCCTGTAAGAATCTGTGTATTCTGACACCAAGAACACCAACCTGCGCCATTTTATCTTCGAGATACCAGTATATAATATGGTATATAATGTATAAAAGGTCATTGACCTTTGGCCTTAAATTTTATGGGTGAATATGTATTCTATGTCCTTGATTTTATTTTATTTGATCTTCTGATCAGAATCTGTGCATTTTGACACCATGATCACCAACCTGTGCCTTTTCATCTCAGAGATACCATTATACAGTATGATATATATATAATATAAAAAGGTCATTGACCTTTTGATAGCTTTGACCTTGAATTTTATTGGTGAATGTCCATTCTAGGTAATCACATTCATTCTATTTTACCTTGTAAGAATCTGTACATTTTGACACCATGATCACTAGCCTGTACCTTATCATCTCAGAGATACCATATGGTATATAATGTAAAAAAAGGTCATTGACCTTTGAAAGGCTTTGACCTTGAATTTCATCGGTGAATGTGCATGCTAGGTACTTAATTCTATTTTATTTGATATTCTGGTAAAAATTTGTGCATTTTGACACCATTATCACCAACCTGCGCCTTTCCATCTCAGAGATATCATTATACGGTATATATGAAAAGGTCATTGACCTTTGACCTTGAAAAAAAACACTTTCCCCAACCGGTATTCCTCCTAACTTTTTTTTGGTAAATGTTGACACCCATACCTACTCAAATCAGTTGAAAAACCATTTCCAATAATTTTATTCCAGATTGGCTATTTTGAGGTCTAATTTAGGGATACTATTGAGGGAGATTCATTAAATATAGTTAAACACACCTGTTCTTCAAATCAGAAAGAGTCGTTTCCATGATATTTCCTTCTTTTTCTTGCGGGGGGGGGGGGAGATTTGGAAAAAAACTGACTTTCCGTGGGGAGCAAATCGATCCTTTAGGGGGTAAGTGCCAGGCGCGCCGGAACACTTTCATTTTTTTGGAGGGGGGCAAAATCCCGAAGGGGGCACAATATTTTTGACAGCGTGAGGTACCGAAGCGATCAAGCGGGAGAGTGTGTGGGACCCCCCCCCCCACGGTAAGGACTTTGTGTAAAAAATGGAGTATAAAAGTTGCGTTTCTAAGAGCATTCAAAAATAAATTTCTTAAGAATTAAACATAGAATTCATTACGAAAGACTATACTCATAATTTATGAGAACCTAATGAAATCTACGCGCAAAACGATCGCTTCTGAATGTGGTTTTCGTGTCTGGCTTATATTGACTCAAAATACCAAAAATTACATTTTTCATGCAATATCCTTTCATAAATATTCATTTATGTACATTTACATACACGGACGGCGTGAGAGAGCACAATCATCATAATTTTTAAAGTAATTCCTGTCAGAACAAGGAGTGTAATAGTAATAATACCAACATGCTTATATAGCGCATATCACTGCCAAATGCGTCCCTATGCGCTTAATTCAATATTATTACCCTGGCTTTAGCCTCGCAGCCTTTTACAGCGCGATGGCATTTCAAGGAATGAATTCCTGCCAGGTACCCATTGACCTCACCTGGGTCGAGTGCAGCACAATGTGGACGAATTTTTTGCTGAAGGAAATTACGCCATTGCTGGGATTCGAACCCACGACCCTCTGTTTCAAAGTCCGAAGACTTGACCACTGGGCCACAACGCTCCGTGTATTAAGCAGAAAAAGCGTAACAGAAACAAAATATATTCTAATTAATGTAAAATTCGAAAGTTCGTAATATACATGATGTAAAATTATTTAGAGAAAAACTCTTACATTCCAATAGCGGATGTGGTTGACGGTACACCACGTGGAATTTTCGAAAAAGTGGACAGAGGAAGAAGTGAAATTGATAGGGAAGTGCATGGACAGTTGATAGTCGAGTAAATTTTTGTTTAAAGTGATGGTCCATGCTGAAACTATTTATATCTTAATACATAGAGTAGAATTCACTCATCAAAATGCCGAAAATTTCATCAAAATCGGATAACAAATAATAAAGTAATTGAAGTTAAAATATATAAAATAAATATTTTGTGAAAACAGTCGTCATGAATATTCATTAGGCGAACTGACGATGTCACATCTCCACTTTCCGTTTTCTTATGTTATTACATAGAATCATGATTTTTTCATTTTTTCATACTTGTGTGAATAATATGTCTCCCTTATAATGAAATAAGTTGCAGCAATAAATATCTAATGCACTAAATCAGCGCTTCTCAACCGGTGGGCCGCGAAGCTCTCTAAGGTGGGCCGCAAGAAACTCCAAAGAAACAAAATTGGGGGAAAATTATGGTATATTTAACACATGTCTTATTTAATGTCCGAAAATGGTATGTTTGATCGGTCTCCGGCCCTGGGTCAAACTACGCTAAAGGCACGCCTATCATGCTATAGGTAGCATGTTGTGATATACATAGGCTACACATTGTATGATGGTTTTGATGTAACTTTGATGTGAACCTCAGGCCTCATGTATACATATTTTTTATGTAGTTAATTATTATCGCCCATTCAAATGCATTTATTTTTCAAACTGATTGCTTCGAATGTGCTTGAGAGCTTTATGTTCAAATTTCATGAAACATATAAATGGACCTTGTTTTAAAGCGAAAGGGTGAGGGAGGAAACAATTCTACTATAACTAAGGTGACTAAGAACATGTGACTCTGAATACATTAGATTTGGATTTATCATAAATGCGCAGTGATGCAAAAGCAATATGTGTCGAATGTGCTGAATTTATTCTCAAATAAGGCACTTAAACCGTCAGAGCTTCAGAGACACCTGAACACAAAACATCCAGGAGAGCCAAATGAGTGTTTCGGTAGGAAAAAGGCTGGATTTAATTCACAGCAGAACACTTGCGTACAGAAGGGGGGGGGGCTCTTGGCCCTAAATATTTCATGACCAAGAAAAAAAATAGAAAACGAAAGAAAAGGGATAAGGGTGAAATATAATATCATTTTTGGAATATTGTGTCAAAATCTATCACAAACTTGGATTTTTGTATAAAAATGTCGAAATTTTTGCTTGCTCGCCATGCTCGCAATATTTTATCAATTGTACGCGATACGCCATATCAAGCTCCCTCATTTATTGGCTCAACCACTGCTGCAGAAGATCATAATGTTACGCACTAATATGCTCTTTATAATGGTCGAGACAAGTAGTCATATCCTAAAAAAAAATAGTAGGTGGGCCTCCAAAAGAATCTGAAAGTCAAAGTGGTCCTCGAGTAAAAAAAGGTTGAGAAGCACTGCACTAAATCATTTGTCAATACAATTTCTCTAGTTCTTGGAGGAAAAAATTTGGATATTTCATATAATAAAATGCAAAAGAACAAGTGGAGATGTGATATCATCAGCCCACCTAAAGAATATTCATGACTACTGTTTTTACAAAATATTACTTAACTTTAAATTCAATAACTTTGCTTTTTGTTATCCGATTTTGACGAAATTTTCGGCATTTTGCTCAGTGAATTATACTCTATTTATTGGGCTTATTAATTACTTTCAACCTGGACCATCCCTTTAAATGAGCGTAGTCCTGATAGATGAGTACTCCTGCTCTGCACTCAATTCGCCGACTCAAGCTAGCATCATCTCATTTATCCAATAATCCAACTACTCAAGCTTATTTAACTCTTTAACCTTTTTCTGTTTTACAGTCATTTTCAGAACTACACACATTTTCAAGAAATAGAAGTAAAATTGATAGGCGAGAAATTGGAAGATTGAGAGTAGGTCCTTATAGAGTAATTTATGAAATCGAGATGTTATGGTTTCTGGGCTTGACAGCTGTGACATAGATTCCATAATGTTGCTCGAGTAACAAGCGTTCACGTGCGTTAGTGATATCGGGTCCGGTCTGAGCGTTTCTGGGCGACCGCGCGTTTGTTAGCCGACAAAGCCAGCATGCATTTGTGAACCACTTTCAATTTGCCATTCGGTTTTAGTCTGAAATGTATTCATTAAAAGGTTAAACGTTATCACACTGTAATAAGATGAAAAAGGGGCTTATCAAAGGTATGTTTCACAGAGGGACATGTTCGTCAAAAGACGCGTGATTTACTATGATATGTAATTGCCCCGTCAGGGGCGAATTTTTTTCATTTTTGACAATGGAAAAATGACAATTTTTAGGCAGAAAAGTGCCTTCATCGTTTACTTTTGTCCTTAAATAATTTATGATTTTTCTACCTATAGGGGGGGGGGGGCAAAATCTCGTTTTGCCTCCCAAAAATTTTATTGGGGGGCAAGTGCCCCCTGCCCCCCCCCCCCCCGCTTCCGGCGCCCCTGGTACTAAGTGCCATGTCGCTTGGAGTTCAGAGGCCCAACAATGATCAAAATTTATTACGAAAACAAATTTGCACTACAATAACAGTTAAAAGCTAGTAAAATCCTTCGATTTCATTGGCTGATTTTTAAACTTGTCATAGAAATTGTGCATTTGTTACTTTAACAAGTCTTCGTGAAACGGAGCCTAGATTTGAATCATAATTTTGACAAAGGAGCTAAGCTCCTTGACTTAAACAGGATTTCTAACAAGATATATCATTTCTTCTGCCAGTTATAAAGTATTGAATTTTGAAATTCAAAATATTCGGTGTTGGCTCTAATATTGTGTACAATGTCAAGTGGAGACAAATGATTTTAACAGAATTTGGCCTAGCTTGACTAAATGTGTTTTAAGAGTAAAACAGTGAATGCATTCAAATGATGCCACTCTTGTGACCATGTGCATCTTCTGCAAATTGGCAAGATCAAATATGGCTGCCGGAACATGCGGATTAAACATGAAAATCATAAACTTGCCTACACATTGTCTATAAGATTCATGTAATTGTGTTGCAAGAGTGAAAGTCTCTTAAATCTTTTTCTTTTTAATTGATTTTTGACAGAATATTTTTTTCCTTGATATTCGAACACGGGTCGTGTGGTCCAGTGGTTTGAGCATTGGACTCATAATCGCAAGGTTGTGAGTTCGAATCCCAACTCTGCCATTGTCTCCACTTTGATAAAAAGGCCCAAGAGTGATATCTGTCGTCTATTATGTCAGCCACTATGGCTGATTAACCTAGACGTAAAATGTTTCCAAGATAATTGGTTATATACCAGCTTGGCGTTTACCAGCAAAAAATGCTGTCCTGCCGAGTTCCTGCGGGAGTTACCACAAACAGAAACAGAAACAGAATGGGCGGCCATTGACCGTTCGATATGAAAAAAGGATATGAAAAAAATTGTCTGTCCCCAAGACTCCCCATTTACAATTTACAAAATACTTAAAGGTCAAGTCCACCTCAGAAAAATGCTGATTTGAAGCACAATGCTGAAAATTTTATCAAAATCGGATAAGAAAGTTATGACATTTCAATGTTTCGCTTATTTTTAACAAAATAGTTATATGAACGAGCCAGTTACATCCAAATGAGAGAGTCGATGATGTCACTCACTATTTCTTTTGTTTGTTTTTTTGTATGAATAATACAATATCTCAATTTTTACGAATTTGATGATTAGGACCTCCTTGCCTGAAGCACAAAATTTTAAAAAAAATGGAATCCCACGTGTTCAGGGAGGAAAAAACTCATTTCACATGACAATGACGAGAAAATAAAAATATTCCATATTCCATTTATAAAAATACAAAGAAATAGTAAGTGATGTCATCAGTTCCTCATTTGCATACCGACCGAGATGTGCATATAACGTATTGTGAAATGAAGCGAAATTTTAAAATGTAATTACTTTCTTATTTTACATCCGATTTTGAAATTTTCAGCATTGTGCTTGTTGAATTTTTCTCTTTTTATTCAAATCAAGTTTTTGTTGGGGTGGACTTGTCTTTTAAGGGCCTATGGGGCCATTTTGAACTTTTAATTACAGTTTCTATCACCTACATGGCAGAAGAAATGTTTTCATATATAATGATATATATAATGTTTTATTGTCCAACTTAAAGTGATTGGTTAACATTGGTTTGACTTTTAAAAGATCTAAGCTAGAAGGTCACACTTGTCACCTGTGTCTGTGATATGTTACAAAAACGAAGCCCAGAAAAAAATTGCGCTCGAAAAAAAACATATTTAGTGCTTCAAAAATTGAAATATAAAGTGACCGGAAACATCATCTTAATTTCATCCCATACACTTATGTGTACTATTTAGGTGTCTATAAGACGCCTATTTACAAAATCGGGGTTTGCCTTGTAGTTTTAGTTTTTCATTCTCAATTCTTAAGCTATTACGTGGAGACTATTCAAGTATTACTGCAGAATACGAGAAACTTAAATGGATGGTCGAGGCTGAAAGTATTCATATTTTAAATTGATGGTCCCAGCTGAAATACATGGATTAGAATTCACTGAGCGAAATTCTGAAAATTTCATCAAAATCGGATAACAAATAGTAAAGTTATTGAAGTTTAGAGTTAAGCAATATTTTGTAAAAAAAAAGTCGTCATGAATATTCATTAGGTGGGCTGATGATGTCATATCCCTACTTTGTTCTTTTGTGTTTAATTATATGAAATTAGGTTTTTTTTCTCCAAGCACTAGAAAATAGGATTGGCAACCGATTTAGTGCATTTGGTATTTATTGCTGCGACTTATTTCATTATAAGGGAGACATATTATTCACACAATTATGAAATAATGGAAAGAATGTGATTTTATGTAATAACATAAGAAAACGGAAAGTGGACATGTAACATCATCAGCCCACCTAATGAATATTCACGACGACTGTTTTCACAAAATATTGCTAAACTTAAAACTTCAATAACTTAATTATTTGTGATCCGATTTTGATGAAATCTTCGGCATTTTGTTGAGTGAATTCTATATTGTTAGCTCGGATCATCCCTGTTAAGTTCTGACAAGAAAATTTAAGAAAGGTTTATACCTGGTCGATGATTAGTAAGAGTGACTGAAAATAGGATGAAGATGAGAGATAATGCTCCAAGGGAAAAGAGGATTAGCCCAGTCCGACGGGTACCGAGCCTCGTCACGGATCCTCTCGGGAAAAATGAGAACTCCATCTCCGTAGCCAACGTCCTGAAAATTCAATGGTCGAGAAATACAGGGGCAGATTGCACGAAAGGGTTTTTGTAAGAATCGTCTTTCGTGTCGACCATTTCTTATGATGCGCCATGTGAAACGCATTTTAGATTAATTACCTGCAAACATTTTTTTTAATTCGTTATAGTAAACAAAGTTGTGTATAAAATGATGTGATATATCATGAAATTGTATACAAATTAATTTAAATGCTAGCTAACAAATTTTATTTGTTTATCATACATTTCAGAAATATCCTGCATACAGCGCATCATAAAAGATGGGCGACACGAAAGATGGTCCTTGGAAAGACCCTTTCTTTTTTTTTAATATTTCAACAGTATTTTATTGATACTGCCAATAAAACAAATGATACAGATCAGTAAGGATACATTTGTACTTTTTGTGTTTACACATAGTAATGCAAATAACAAAGTACAGGTTTGTTACGTACAGTTATTGTTTAAAAGATACATGCAAGTATAGAAAAAAGAAGTATAGACCTACAAAAAAAAAGAGAAAAAAAATCGCCACTTTTTTTAGCAGTGATTCGAAGTAAATAGTGGCAATATATTGCGAATAGTCACAGGGAGTTCTTGTGCTCCTCCCCCAAATTGCGACCCAGGAAATAAAAAGAGAAAACAAAGAAGGACAGAAGAGAAAATAAAGAAAAAATAAAAAGTTGAAAGAAAAGTCAAGAGATGGAAGGAGTAGGAAAAACTAGAAATATAAAACAAACTGTAATTTATTATACGTGTGAATTGAGTCTTGGAACTCTTGTTGGAATGCTCCCCAGGGAGTGGAGCAGGTGCATACATTGTATGCGGGCATGCAAGGATCCGATGACCGGGGTAATAATATGTCTGTAAAGCGCTTAGAGACGTCGTTCCGATGTATTAAGCGCTATATAAATGCGGAATATTATTATTATTATTATTATTATTAATATAATAAACACTCTACTCAAGCTTCGCTCTTGAACTTACAGTGTATTTTATCTGAACATGCTATCCTGTATAAAGATGTTTTAATAAATAAATGAATAAATAAATAAACTCCCTTCACAATGGCGCTAAAATTCCCCCTTTTTCATTTATTGGTAATTGCCACATTTTTCATAACAAAATTTTAGACAAGAAAATACGTTTCTAGAATTTGATATAAAGATAATGAACAAATAATTTTGTATATAAATCATCACATTTATTATGCATAAACAATTTAAGCGCCATTTACTATTCATTAGTAACTGGGGCCCATTTACAGACGCGTGCGTCGCGTAACGTTGGCGAAGTACAAAAGGAAACAAGATGGCGACGTAAACATAGGGCAAGTCTCTTCCTTTTTTCATAATACTTTTTTCATATTTTTGATGAATTCTTGGAAAGACTTCCATATGTCCCCTCCACTAATTTTAAAAAATACTTCCCCAAAACCCCCTTCTGTCTTTTTTTTTCTTCTTACTTCCGGTGGGAACTTGGATTCGAACCTCTCGCTGCAGAACGAAGCATCTCCAGTCTGTCGCCTTACTCACTGAGCTAGCAGGAATTGTTGAAAGCCATGGGTTTCATAACAATTATCGTGTGTGTGTGTGTGTATTTGAGTTTTGTCAGACGTGTATCAATCAGATATGATTATTTACGTCTGGGACCGACCTTTAACGTCACCATCCGAAAGACGTAACCAGGGCTCGAACCCGGGGCTTGAACCTCTGCATCAATTTGTAACTTCCCCACAGCTTGGATTACAGGCGCACGCTACAACGTGTGTGTGTGTGTGTATTTGAGTTTTGTCAGACGTGTATCAATCAGATATGATTATTTACGTCTGGGACCGACCTTTAACGTCACCATCCGAAAGACGTGACCAGGGCTCGAACTTCGAACCTCTGCATCAATTTGTAACTTCCCCACAGCTTGGATTACAGGCGCACGCCACAACGCCCAGTTGAACGCGTGTGTGTGTGTGTGTGTGTGTGTATTTGAGTTTTGTCAGACCTGTATCAATCAGATATGATTATTTACGTCTGGGACCGACCTTTAACGTCACCATCCGAAAGACGTGACCAGGGCTCGAACCTCGAACCTCTGCATCAATTTGTAACTTCCCCACAGCTTGGATTACAGGCGCACGCCACAACGCCCAATATTACGACTAGTCTACTCTCCAAGAGTATTGGGTATTTATATTTCTGACTAAATAAACCGATGCCATTGGGAATTACACACACTCGAATTTTTGACGGAATAAAGCCATATTTTGGTATGTATCCAACTTTTCCTTCTTAAATCTCTTAGATATATGTTAGATAATTCTTGATAAACCTTCTCCATATTTTCTTTTCAATTTTAGTGGAGGGGACATATGGAAGTCTTGCCGAATTCTTGTTAAAAATTATAATCGATAGTGTAGAAATGTCGGAAATGAAGTTTTATCCCATACATGATTTAGGGTTTAGGGTGAAAGTTTGAGGTTTTGGGGTCCTTCGTGCATATGAATGGGAATACCTGGCTTCATTTGGAGTAAGCTACGTTAGTAAATGATTTTTACTCTCCAGAATCCACCTGGCTACGGACCACCCCGAAGCCACTCACACATTGTACGAGGTTAGTATATATATATATAGACAGGAATAACCGTCGTTTCTGGGGATTTATTCAACAATTTCTGACATTTTACTGTGATCCCCATTCACTGTAACCCCCATGTATGGTGAGTGGAGCCAACGTAGTTCAGCGGAACAACCAAAATACAGAGACTGAAGCTTTTGGTCATACTGCCCCGAAACCTGAAACTTTCGCCCTCAAGATTTCTACTTTCCTTCTAAAAGACCTAGCTCTAAATCATGTAAATGGGATACAACTCCATTTCCGACATTTCTACGCTATCGATTTCATTTTAAGAAATGAAAAAAAATATGAAAAGACGGGTGAGACTTGCCCGATGTTTACGCCGCCATCTTGTTTCCCTATTGCTCTTCCTCAACGTTCATAATATCTTTCTCATTTTTTGATGAACATTGAACGGGCGGTACAAGCAGATAAATGGGAAAGAATTCCTGGCTTCGTGGAGAGTAAGCATACGTTAGTAAGTGATTTATACCCTGCAGAAACCTCCTGGCAACCCACTCAGGGATTCCTAGAAAACAAGGTTATACTTATATCATTGAATGGGTGGCAATATTATGGTGTATGTTGACCACTTCAAAAACAAATGAGGTTGAATAATGATGACTTGATGTAAAAGAGAATCGAAAGAAAAATGCTCAGCGACAACAAATAAAACATTGAGAGTTAATTTACCTCCAAGACGAATGATGAAACAAGAATGGTCAAGAGTCGATTCCCGTCACCGTGATCACGTTGATTGAGGAGATTAAACGGGCAAGGCATGGAGGCCAATCTACTGCAGGTTCATACGAACTGCCCATCGTTTGGAGTTATACCTCGGTCACATTTGCTCCTCGACGGCCGTACGGCGAGTCGGAAACAGCCGTTTTATTCATTTCTATCCAAACCACCTATATGTGGCTGGTACAAAAAAATGTTAAAACGGCTGTTTTCGACTCGCCGTATACGGCGCCGTAGAGCAAATGTGACCGAGGTATTACTTTATGGGCAATTTTGGCAAATGACCTTTTATTTCTTTAATGAATGAAAGGCAGATTTCAAAGCAAGTTATTATGTAAGCATGCCTTACATAGCTGGATGAGGAAATTGAATAGACCAGGAGACGAGATTAGCACACAAATGAACACTATGAAGGTGTTTCTTGCATTTCTACTTTGAATGCATTGACATCAATGTGTAGCTATAACAATGTACTTGGCCAACAGTGAAGTAACAGTCACTTGTGAACACATGGGGGTGATTCCATACGTGTCGTACGGGACATTTAGAGAACATTTGACAGTTTCTGACAAGAAAATACAAAAAATATTCCAGTAACTATAGGTGATCATCAAGTACTATCAGAGTGTTAGAAAAACCAAGACTTAACATGACTTGAATTCACATACTGTATAATACAGATTTAAAATAGTAATGTGTCGTACGGACGCAGAAAAAGTGGCTTTTTTAGAAACCTCATGTTTGTACTCAAAAGTCTGTGAGTTGGGCAGACAAATTTCATAGAAACTGAACTCAAATTGACACTCAATTACCCAAGAACAAAAACATTTATAAAAGAAACCCAAATAAACATTCATGAATAAATAAAGCAAATTATAATTTTCGAGAACATTGTGTCGTACGGGACATCTCTAAATTGAAGCCAAACTTTCTTACTTTATGTCACTTTGACTTCTTCAATCACATTATTTGGCTGATGATAATGATAATCCTATCAAACTAAGACATTCATTAGGTTAGAAACCGCTATTAGCTGAATATTTCTGTCAATATATCATAAACAAAATAAAGTGTCGTACGGGACAATTGTGTGTCGTACAGGACACTTCTGTGTCGTACGGGACACTTGTGTGTTGTACAGGCACTTGTGTGTTGTACTGGGCAGCCTGAATAAAAAAATGAACTTTTTATCAATCAGAAGGAGCATTGCCCCTGAATTCTTCGTTTTTTATGAAAAATCTTTTAATAAGTAGTCATTCAGGACAATATAATTAAGTAACCTCAATATATACATTTGGGAGCAATATGTTATAATTTTTTACATGATGGGAAATGTACAAGTGTTCACATCATTTTACGAGCTCGAAAAACTTGAGGTTTTGTGTGAAGTTATATTTTAGGGAATCAATTGATGATTTCCAAACACTATTTAAACAATGAATGAATGAAACTTTGTGTAAATTATGGGGCTAAAATGCTATACTTTTTTATATAAAATGTATATCTACATGATATATGTCACAACTGTCACTTGTAATTCCACAATTTTTTTCTAAAGAAATGCCGTTCTACTTTCAAACCCATCTGCATTTCATGAAACCATATGGTTTGTCTTATTTTCCAGATTTTTTTTACAACTTGAAAAAAGTAAGGAGTTTCAATACTGTATATAAAAAATAGTGATTATCAAGGGAAGTCCAAATAGATGATCATGATGATTGATATGTATTTTTTTTACATCTTATAATTCCACATTAGCATGCAAGAGGAAGTCATCTTCCAGGCTAGGTTGAAATAATTATAAAAGTTTTCTTTTCATGCTCAATGAAAAGAATTATCCTGCTCTGATCAGTGGAAATCACCAGTTTAGCTGAAGGGATTCACAAAAGAATAAGCCTACATGAAATCAATTAAAATGTTTAGAATCACCTATTTCATGTTCTATGGAGATAAACAAAGTACTATTTCAGTTCACTTTATGTTAAATCAATTAAATGAATTTAAATATGCCTACTATTTATGGTTTCTGAATCCAAATCCTGCCATTAATGCATTATTATATTGTGTGTCCTACCGGACAACTTTTGATAGGACAATAATTGAAAAATGAAGGGCAGTAATTAGATCCTTATGGGATAAATCGATCACCCATGGGTCAAACAAAGAGAAACTGATTTTATGAAATTGCATCATCAAAAATAAAATTGTAGGAATAACTTTTGCATTGTCATATGTCGTAGGGGACATTGCCAAAAATAGGTTCGGAAAAATCAGGGCTGCCCCTATTATGGATTATGAAAATGTTGTAGATATTATTTGGAACCATCAATGATATATCATTCTATTGTCCTGCAATATTTTCAATCTTCTCTTGCATTGCAAATAATTGTTTCAGGCTGTGTTTGTACTTGACTATTCAATTAGGAAAATTATTGAAAATTTAAAGTTTCATTGTTCCCCCCCCCCAATCAAAACTATATCTGTCTTCACTGTTGGTTAAAACTCATAATTTTCATAAAATTTAGGTATCATAGTAAAATATTACACTACTTATGACTTATTGAAAGCATGTTGAAATTTATGATATTTTCGAAGTTCTAGTGTGGAATCGCCCATGGTTGGGTTGTTGTTGCTCTTCTTTTTTTAGATCTAACGAAAAACAAAATTCAAAGGAATTTATGGCTTATTGGTCCAGACTCAATAACACGTCACACCTTAACGGACTCTTTCTATTGCACGATGTATCAACAAGGAAGTTCAACCTTGGCAACTTAGTGACGAAACATTCCTTCACTAGTTGAAATCTACTTTCCATACATTGTATTCTGTGTTTGATTTGAATATGTTAGCAAATAGGTGCTTCGGGGTTTTGGAACGATTTCTTTTATGTCGTACTGAACCTGTATCATGTGTATTGATACAGCTCCAACAACGCTCGGGCAGTGTGACCAGGCCTTAACGACCGTCTTTCGGGCCGCCCATTTTTTATGATGCGCCATATGAAATAAGCAAAATATTTGCTTATTAATCGATGTGATATCTCATGACATTTTAGGAAAATTTGATTAAAAGGCAAGCTAAGGAATATTATTTGTTTATCATAAATTTCAGAAACACTCCAGCCCACTTACAGCGCATCATAAAAGATGAGAGACGCGAAAGACGGTCCCTAGAATGACCCCCTTTCGTTCAATCGGCCCCTGAAGGCCTGAAATTGCCAGACATAGTGACCAAAGTTAATATGCAAATAAGATTCCTGGTATCGAAATTCACTGACGCACACTAAATCCTGCACTTTTACGCTCTTTTTTCATTCATGCTTGATAGTAGACTTGTTAACTGCAAAAAAGGGGTGTACGCTGCATTTTTGAGTACAAATGTCCCACTTGGCACAAATGTTCCTTGAGTCAAAAGAAAAGGATTCATCCAAAGAGATACGCTGTATCTATGCAAAAAAGCAAGTACTTTGCATAAATTTGCATATTAGGTCGATATAGTGAAAACAAGTATTTCAGAATATATATTTAACCAGAACTGCCCAAAATTGGAAATAAAGACTTAGGATAAGAAAGGGAAGAAAATTGACATAAAATGATTGGGATATCCTTGTTTATTATTACCTAACTTACATAAATTATGCAAATTATGATTTAAAATAGAGCGTTTTTTCATGAATCCTAAACTGTTTTATAAATAAAAGCAATTAATACACAATGTCAACATTCTACATGAAAGAGAATATATTAGCGAAAACATCGATATGCTTCATGACAGTATTAGTGTCATAATTTGCTTAGAAAGAGGGCAAATAATTATGTCAAAATGTATGACGTGATATTGCACTTAAACGAGACCAAAACAACCTCTATATCACAGTCACACTCACGAATCGGACAATAAAGCGATTAATGGTATGTCATTCGGGATAACACAATCTCAACACAATAGCTTCCATCGGCTTCTCGTATGTCGCTTTTGTTGGTGTATCTGCCACACTGTAATCTATGGTATATACGGGCAAAATGCATTTCGGTATCGGTTAAACACTATTAATTTTGTTTTTTTTGTTTATAATTTGTTTCTCTTGGAAAATTTACAGGAGACATTGCTTTGCAGGTTACTGCTTTAATGAAGCTCTGGCACATGAATCATGACGAATGTACCCCACCTCAATCCATATTTTAACTTTATTTTATACGGGCAAAATGCATTTTGCCCGTATCATAGATTACGGTGTGGCAGACACACCAACAAAAGCGATACGGAAGCAGATGGAAGCTACTGTGTTAGGATTGTGTTATCTCGAATGACATACCATTGATCGCTTTGATGTCCGATTCGCGAGTGTGACTGTGACATAGAGGTTGTTTTGGTCTAGTTTTCGCGCAATATCACGTCATACATTTTGACATACTTGACCTCTTTCTAAGCAAATTAAGACACTAATACTGTCGTGAAGCATATCGATGTTTTCGCTAATATATTCTCTTTCATGTAGAATGTTGACATTGTGTATTAGTTGCTGTTTTTTTAAACAGTTCAAAATTCATGAAAAATACTCTGTTTTAAATTGTAATTTGCATAATTTATGTAAATTAGGTAATAATAAACAAGGATATCCCAATTATTTCATGACAATTTTCTTCCCTGTCTTACCCCAAGTATTTATTTCCAATTTTAGGGCAGTTCTGGGTAAATATATATTCTGAAATACTTGTTTTTACTACTATCGACATAATATGCAAATTTATGCAAATTACTTGCTTATTCGCATAGATACAGTCTGTCTCTTTGGATGAATCCTTTTCGTTTGACTCAAGGAACATTTGTGCCAAGTGGGACATTTGTACTCAAAAATGCAGCGTTAAAAACCTCTTAACAAGTCTACTACAATGTACAGGCCCCTATTCTCCTTGTAAAATAAAGGTGTAGTTATGCAAATTTTGTATCCATATCAGCATACCAGAACTACCCCCAACATAATTTCCAGATAAACATGTGATTGAATGAGGTAAAAATGAAAGAAATGAGTTCATAAAAGTTTACTGATTTTGCATGCTGACCTTTTTATCAAAATCTTCCTAGGGCTATGGCTTTCGCCTAATAGTATGTGAAGGAAGAAGGAAGAGATCAATACATTTTAATAGAAAGATAGACAGAGTGAAAGAAAGAATCATGGCATGGCTTCTAAAAAGGATGGAGGGGGGGGGGGCGGGGCTCGGATAAGATGGGAGCACCCCCTCGCCCTCCTTGGTTGAGCACTATACGCCTCGAGTTAAACTTACTCTGTGTCTTTTTCTAAATCAGCCTTCTTGAAGGTACCACTCTTCTATTCAGTCAAGTTCTCAAAGTTCTGACTCCTCTCTACCCCTTTCCAAAGAATAATTTTAACATGAACACAATTTATAAAGGTCTTTCTAACATTAAGTAGGTGATACCCGATTATGGCACGCTCATATATGGCACGCACATAGGGAAACAATTAAATATATATTTCACTTGAAAAAAATATGTTTCTTTTCCACTAAACCATTTCACCTTTAAAAATTGTATTCCACTTTTAATATTAAAAAAAAATATATTTCACTTGTCAAAAAAAGTATATTTCACTTTTCAAAAAAATATATTTCACTTTTCAAAAAAAGTATATTTCACTTTTCAAAAGATATATTTCACTTTTCAAAAAAATGTATTTCACTTTACATTTCACTATGATATATTTTTTATATCAAAAGTGGAATACAATTAAAAAAGTGAAATGGTTAGTGGAAGAGAAACAAATTATTTTTCAAGTGAAATATGTTTCTCTTCCACTAAACCATTTCACTTTTTCAATTGTATTCCACTTTTGATATAAAAAAATATCTATTTCACTTAAAAAAAAGTATATTTCACTTTCCCAAAAATATATTTCAGTTTTCAAAAAATATATTTCATTTTCAAAAAAATATATTTCACTTATCAAAAAAAATATATTTCACTTTTCAAAAAAAAACATATTTCACTTTTAAAAAATATATTTCACTTTTCAAAAAAAATATATTTCACTTTTCCAAAAAATATATTTCACTTTTCCAAAAAATATATTTCACTTTTCCAAAAAATATATTTCACTTTTCCAAAAAAATATGTTTCACTCTTCCAAAAAATTCATTTCACTTTTCAAAAAAAAAAAATATTTTTTTCGACGAAGAATCATTCCAATTGTTACATTTTAATTTTGAGAGAAAACAAATCCTTTCACTTTTTATATACAAATCTATATATCTGTCTCTTTATCTATCTATCTCTATCTCTATCTACATCTAACTATCTTCAGGGGCCGCGGAACGGTTTTTCAGAGTGGGGGGGGGACCATGCAAAAAATCACAATCATATGGTCATTTTCACGTTTTTGTACACGGTTTCGGAAAAAAGTGGGGGAGGGCTGAAGCCCCCCTCCCCCAGTTTTTCGCGCCCCCTGTTAATATATCTATCTATCTTCTATTAATCTATCCACCTATCATTTATCTCTCCAGCCATCTATCTATTTATCTATCTTTGTTATATGTATCTGTTTGAATATGTATGTCTGTCTATTTATCTTTCATACTAGTATATCCACTCATTTGTTTAAATAATTATTTATGTTTATCTCTGTATCTACGACAGACCATCTAATTCGTCTGCACGACGAATTAAAATCTAATTTCACTTGTTACATATTAAATCTGAGATAAAACAAATCCTTTCACTTTTGCTGGATAACACGTACGGCTGCAGTACTTAGACGGTAAGTAAATTTCGTTCTTCACGTAAATATCCATTCCTCTCGCTACGAAAAACATTTCACTCATGTTGCAAATTCATTTCACTCAATTGCAAAAAAATACGTTTCCTCTTTTTTCTCGGCCTGTAGGCGGCGCACACCATTGTTGGTGGGACGAGGACAATGCACCACGAGGTGGCCGTAAAGTTTGAATTTATCGCTGATTATACACAGCTGCCAGGGCCATCAGCTGTTGCAGTCGGCCCTACGATCAATCACTAACCTTAGCACGGTCTGGCAATGCGTATTGTAGGCATAAATACTTCATACATACACTATCTACGGAGCTGAATGTAGAAGTGTTGAAATTTCCCTTTTCTCCCTTCCCCGTCTGTCTTTTACTTCATTGACATACGATGGTCATAATGATTGATGAAATGATGCTTACAAAAGCTACATTTCACTGGTCAACTCACTTGTACCTACACAGCAAAACCAAATTCTCTCCATTTTGTCCGAGACATGATAAGAGGGGGGGGGGGGGGGGGGGGTCACCATCTTTAGAACAGACATAAAAAGTGAGTATTCGGGACTGAAGTTGGATGATGACGTCATCGCTCACTCGCTCAGCCGAAAAGGGTTGGTGTTGGCCATATAGAGATACTCATAACGCGTAATTAGTAAACATCTCTGTGGTGTTAGCCGAGAATGTCCCATGATGTCATTACCCTACTTCAGTCCCGTATACTCACTTTTTATGTCTGTTCTAAGAATGGTGACCCCAGATCATATGTCTCATACAAAATGGAGAGAATTTGGTTTGCAGTGCAGGTACAAGCGAGTTGACCAGTGAAATGTAGCTTTTTGTAAGCTTCATTTCATCAATCATTATGACCATCGTATGTCAATGAAGTAAAAGACAGACGGAAGGGAGAAAATGGAAATTTCAACACACACTTCTACAACCTGATTCAGCCCGTAAATAGTGTATGTATATTCAAAGTATAATAAATGTACGCCAAATACATCAGACCTATGCCTACAAAAGGTATAGCCAGACCGTGCTAAGGTTAGTGATTGTCGTTGGGCCGAATGCAACAGCTGATTGCCCTGCTATTGTGTATAATCAGCGATAAATTCAAACTTCACGATTTGTGTTTATGGGCCCACCTCGTGGTGCATTGTCCTCGTCCCACCAACAATGGTGTGCGCCGCCTACAGGCCGAGAAAAAAGAGAACGTATTTTTTTGCAATTGAGTGAAATGAATTTGCAACATGAGTGAAATGTTTTTTCGTAGCGAGAGGAAAGAATTTACGTGAAGAACGAAAATTACTTACGGTCTAATACTGCAGCCTATGTGTCAGTGTTATCCAACAAAAGTGAAAGGATTATTATTTATCTCTAAATATGATGACAAGAGAAATTAGTATCTTAATTCGTCGTACAACGAAATTAGATTTCTTTCGTTCGTCGAGCGGACGAATGAGTGGTCTGTCGTAGATACAGAGATAAGCATACATAATTATTTTAAACAAATGAGTGGATATAAATATGAAAGATAAATAGACAAACATACATACATATTCAAACAGATACAAATAACAAAAATAGATAAGATAGATAGATGGCTGGAGAGATAAATGATAGGTGGATAGATTAAAAGAATATTAACAGGGGGCGAGAAAACTGGGGGAGGGGGGCTTCACCCACCCCCCCCCCCACTTTTTTTCCGAAACCGTGTACAAAACGTAAAATGAATATTGATTGTATATGTATTCCAGAGTCAAATGGAAAAGTTCCAGCCCCCTGATTAATACATATAGATACAAAATGTAGATAAGAAAACAGTAGATTGATGTATATAAAGAGTGAGATTTTATATCTTAAAGTCTGTCTTAATTTCTCGTCAGAAAAAAAGGAAAACGATTGTTGAAAACTAATGATATTTTTTTGAAAAGTGACCGATTTTTTGTGAAAAGTAAATATTTTTTTTTAAAAAAAATAATTTTATTATGAAAAGTGAAATATATTTTACAATTATTATTATGAAAATTGAAATACATTTTTTTTTTTGAAAAGTGAAATACATTTTTGATTGAAAATGAAAAATATAAAATCTTTACAAATTTTTGAAAAGTATAAATATATTTGAAAAGATGAATATATATTTTTGAAAATGAAAAATATATTTTTTTGAAAAGTGAAAATATTTTTGAAAAAGTGAAATATATTTTTTTTAAAAGTGAAATATATTTTTTGACAAGTGAAACATATTTTTTGGGAAAAGTGAAATATATTTTGAAAAGTGAAATATAATTTTTTGAAAAGTGAAAACTTTTTTTTGACAAGTGAAATAAATTTTTTTTTAATATTAAAAGTGGAATACAATTTTTAAAGGTGAAAGGTTTTAGGGGTAAGAGAAACATATTTTTTTCAAGTGAAATATAAATTAATTGTTTCCCTAGAGCGTGCCATAGGAGGCGCCGATTGTACCAACATTATATAGAACAATTATAAATTTGTTTATTGAATTTAGTGCATGTATTTCAGTTATCATTACCATATAATAGTTTTTTTTATAAATATCTTTGGAAATAATTTTGTAACGTGCTCTCATCTAGAATTACCTTGTAAGTGCAATATACCAACATCAATTAATTAATTGTTACTTTATATTATTTGACTATTTCATTTCACTTATGTAACTATGAAATTTATGCTTACATTGTAATCTTTGTTTGTATCAGTCTCCCAACTGTTTTAACAAGGAAGTATTGTGTACAATAAACCGAAATGAATGAATGAATGAAAATTTGTTATATAATCATTAAATAATAACTATTATTTATATAATTTACATTGTATTTGTAAATAATTACTATCATATGTAATTATTTTATATATAATTCCAAGTAATACTTCCTTTTTGTAAATAATAGTTCGACATTCCATTATTTATAAATGATTGTTTTTTCATTAATTATAAATAATGAAAAACAAAAATTCATTATTCATAAATAATGGAATGCCGAACTATTATTAGTCACAAATAATAAAATACTACTTGGAATTATATATAAATAATTAGAAATGTTATTTTATGTATTAGTTATTTCTTTCAAATGAAATGTAAATTATATATAAATGATAGTTATTATTTGATAAATAATGATTATATAACAAGTAATTGTTCTATATAATATTGGAACAATCGGCGTCTCATAGACTTGTCATCATGAATTTGCAAACTGCAGATTACATGGCTGAACAGGGTTTACCAGAAGTCTTGTGTGCTGTTCTTCTCAGATGTGAATTTTGCAGACTGGACATTATTACTGAACAGCACTTTGCCGACTGGTTTTGCCACTTTTTAGGCCCACTCCATAATTTGCAAACTTTATACTTCAACTTTGGATATTCATCCTACCCCATGTTCCTTACCTCGTCTTGATTGCCTCTCGTTATTTTGCAAAACTAGTGTGCAGGACAAATTGTAAAAGATTGTGGCATAATTTTTCTCTTTCCTTTTCTTTCTTTCTTTCCTTCCTTCTTTCTTTCCTTCTTTCATCCTTTCGTTCTTTCCTCCTTTCTTTCCTTATTTCCTTCTTTCTTTTTTTTCTTTCTTTCCTTCATTTTCCCCCTTTTCTCCCCTGTTCATTTTACCAACTGATACATAAAATGGCCGACTGTCATTTTTTTAAGGGGGGGGGTATCACACCCCTTATCCTGCCCTCACACACACTGTCACACGCCCTTTCAAGTCTACACACCTTAACGCAAGCACCAACAAATGCACAAGAAGTGATTTAGACTATTAATCATAGTCGCCAGTTTTATTAAATCATCGGTGTTATGATCAGAGTTTTCAAAAAGGATCTACTTCCGCTTTTGATAATTTTCTGTAATTCTTTTTTATTTACCACTTTCCCTTAACCAATGCTGTTTTATTTTGATGATATATGACAGTACACAGCAAAAACTTTGGTGTTAACCGGTGTACATATAGAGGGCCAAACCAGTTATTTTACACCGGTGTTAAATTGATGGAGTTATAGTTTTACACCTATATGTGTTATTACAACACCTTTGGTTGTTAAATTTACACTCTTTGGTGTTTGGTATTATGTTCAATCTATAGGGTGTAATTTTAACACCTCAGGGTATGGTCCTCTATTAAAATCAATTGGTGTCAGTTTTAACACCAGTTTTTACAGTGTACTATCATCCTAGATTAAGTCATGATTTCAAAAATCTAACATTCACAATAATTAAAAAAAAAATGAAATGATATCTTTAATGAATTTAGCTCTTTTGGAAACGAAACCTTAGTAAAATGTAATTTTTTTGCCAATTTAAACCTGTTTGATATTGAAAATTGAACACGAAACACGTGAATATGGCTAGCACAATACACTTCACACCTTTTGTGATGCTTATCCATTGGAAATTCGCCCTTTTTGAAGCATTTTTTCTCAACAGGGATATTGTCCGGATCGTTAACTTCAAGTTATCTACATTAAACCAAATGCTAGTTTTTGATTAATCATAATTTCTTTCGCTTTTTGGTAGATCTGTATATCCTCATAGAGCGCATCCATTATGTATGGATTGTTGCGCAGATTGTCTTTCATTCTTTCAATTTCAGAACTGTCCAGTCCTTTCTTAACTTGCCCGGCATTACGAACACCACGATAGTACTTTGGAAAAGGGAGTTTATACACTTCTTGGAAAAGTTCTAATGACGTGTCAAACTCTTCTGTAAGACCTATCACAGCAAACCAGTTTTCCAAATTTGCAAGGCAATGGTCGAGCAGAGCCCGTCGCTCGCTTGGCGTCATGCTGTATTGTAATGCATTACCCGTAACGAGGTTGGGATATTTCTGCTGAATTCCCTTAGCAAATAGCCTAAAGTCTGCAGACCAGTTCTGGAAGTGGTTAACAGCTGCTTTAAATGGGAAATATCTCTGCAAATGCATAATCAATGACCTAAATAGGAAACTGCCCCAGTGGAGAGCCCATGCATCAAGCGAAACGTTGACCGAGGATGGAGAACATTGTGTTGCATTGGTCTGCTTACAGAATAGATAAAAAGACACCAACCTCGACACCGGCTCTCGGACCATTGTGATATAAGAACATGGCCGATCTTTCAAATATTCGCAGATACCAAGGGTACCCCCTCCCACAAATATGGTCTGGCTTGGTGTTCTACCGTCAATTTCATACTGTTTAAAGATGCTTTTCTTACTCTTGCTGCTAATAAGAACATTTGTGATATTGTACTTTCTACCCAAGTTTGTTATGATGGTCTTTAGCGTTGATCCACCCGATTTAACGTTATGTAAAAAGGCCACATTCCCCAACCTATACTTGTCTCCATCGGCTTCTGGACTTCCGTGAAGAAAGTAGTTTGGTAGCTGGTTGGTCAGTGAGGACGTTGCCAACATACGGGACAGTTTTTCCTCCTCGTTCAATGGGAGAGGGCGTACTTTCTTGGCCGAAATACTTCCGTTCATGGCAAATGCTGTTGTCTCTGGAGGGAGTGCAGGAGCAGCATCATCGTCACCTCGGGCAGCAGGAACTGTCCAGGGAATGTTGGGGTTATCCCCCATTCGGGTACGTGGGCGATAGGTTTGCGGTGGCTTCCTTTGAGCACCATCACTGGAGTGGAAATAAGTAGAAGATATCCCTAGAAAGTACAATGTAATTCCAAGGGATTCGCAACCCAAATGGAGGATTCCCAGAAAGAAAAAAAAATCAGGGAGAATAGAGAAAATTGGTACAGAACCCAAAGGTAGGAGGACCAGGGGGGTGTTTCACAAAGATTTAAGTATGACTTATAGTCGCACTTAAATGCCGGGTTGCGCACGACCAAAATAAATTTGACAAGCAAAAATGACAAAATAACTGGACCATGGACATACGACATAATTATTTGCAATTTTTCTTCCAACGTGAATCTTCGGACGATTTGCTGTCCCGGTCCACAAACCTTCGACAAAAAACTTCTCAGCTGTTCAACGCGATTTGATTTGTAGAGCATGTCTAAAGAAATTGGCACGTTGTTGAAAGTGTCTAGTCAGTGATTGCGAATATTCGTCGCCATGACAAGATACAAATTTCGCGCCATTTAATCACGTCGATGACAATAAGCCAGTTCACCCTTAGCTTACGATCAACTTTTCTCAAATGACCTTTTTCAAATGTGGATGTTGCGTAAGCTTTACCGGTAGAGTATTCAAATTTAAGAACAAAATGCATTGTATACCAGGGGAGCGTTTCATCAATATTTCCATCTGACAAGTTGTCAGATCCGACATCTTTCCATGATTTTGATTGGTCGAGGGGCACTGTTCCTATGGTAACTGTCGGATAAAATGGGACTTGTCGGATAAAACGTCCGACAAGTCCTTTCATGAAATGCCCCCAGGTGACTAGAAATAAGGGATAAAGTTTGGAAATCTGTTTAACTGTCTTGCCTTTGGCACATTTGAATATTGTTTCGGCTACTATCAAATACCTGTGATTATGAAGGCTCTATTTATTACTCTTCAGCTTGGATGGGATAAAATGAATATTGTGAAAAGAAAACATGAATAATCATCAAATCACAAATGCCTATGTCAGTGAATTTGAAAACCACCTTCATGGCTTATCTCAAATGACTTTTTCTGCTCGTGCGCAGTTTACAACCGTGGACAGGCTTATTCAAGGCTTCCGTATAAATACAAGGGAGACATACCTGCTTGATGATTTAGAGACTTGGTCTTGTATTGGCATCCTGACTGATCTTTTGAAAAATCCTTCATAATCTATGGAAATAAAAATAGAATTTAGTAAAAATATTCTAGTGGCCGTCACATGAAAATAAAACATTTCACATTCATAGGCCTTAAACGGAGGTCTTCTACAGTAAAGATGTTCCCTTCCTCTGGACATCAACTTGAGGGAGATTCATTAAATATAGTTAAACACACCTGTTCTTCAAATCAGAAAGAGTCTTTTCCATGATATTTCCTTCTTTTTCTTGCGGGGGGGGGGGAGATTTGGAGAAAAAACTGACTTTCCGTGGGGAGCAAATCGATCCTTTAGGGGGTAAGTGCCAGGCGCGCCGGAACACTTTCATTTTTTGGAGGGGGGGGGGGGCAAAATCCCGAAGGGGGCACAATATTTTTGACAGCGTGAGGTACCGAAGCGATCAAGCGGGAGAGTGTGTGGGACCCCCCCCCCCACGGTAAGGACTTTGTGTAAAAAATGGAGTATAAAAGTTGCGTTTCTAAGAGCATTCAAAAATAAATTTCTTAAGAATTAAACATAGAATTCATTACGAAAGACTATACTCATAATTTATGAGAACCTAATGAAATCTACGCGCAAAACGATCGCTTCTGAATGTGGTTTTCGTGTCTGGCTTATATTGACTCAAAATACCAAAAATTACATTTTTCATGCAATATCCTTTCATAAATATTCATTTATGTACATTTACATACACGGACGGCGTGAGAGAGCACAATCATCATAATTTTTAAAGTAATTCCTGTCAGAACAAGGAGTGTAATAGTAATAATACCAACATGCTTATATAGCGCATATCACTGCCAAATGCGTCCCTATGCGCTTAATTGAATATTTATTTATTTATTCATGTTTTATTTATAACAAATGATAAAATGAGGTGGAGGGTAGTTCGGTTCAGTTATAAAACTGCTTTACAACGAAGCCCTCCGCCTTTACAAACATAAAATAGAACATAAACATGATAATATATATAAATAAATACAAGTGAAAATTAACATAAAAAGTTATAATCTATGAATTAAACAAAAAAGAAAACAAATAAACAAAAAAGAAAGAATACTAGAAGATACTTTGTTATAATAAATGTTTGGCCAATAGGTAACCTCGTTTAAAAGAATTTATAGAATTGGTGGATTAAATAATATTACCCTGGCTTTAGCCTCGCAGCCTTTAGCCTCGCAGCCTTTTACAGCGCGATGGCATTTCAAGGAATGAATTCCTGCCAGGTACCCATTGACCTCACCTGGGTCGAGTGCAGCACAATGTGGACGAATTTTTTGCTGAAGGAAATTACGCCATTGCTGGGATTCGAACCCACGACCCTCTGTTTCAAAGTCCGAAGACTAATCCACTGGGCCACAACGCTCCGTGTATTAAGCAGAAAAAGCGTAACAACAGAAACAAAATAAATTCTAATGAATGTCAAATTCGAAAGTTCATAATGTACATGATGTAAAATTATTTAGAGAAAAACTCTTACATTCCAATAGCGGATGTGGTTGACGGTACACCACGTGGAATTTTCGAAAAAGTGGACAGAGGAAGAAGTGAAATTGATAGGGGAGGAAGTGCATGGACAGTTGATAGTCGAGTAGATTTTTGTTTAAAGGGATGGTCCATGCTGAAACTATTTATATCTTAATACATAGAGTAGAATTCACTCAGCAAAACGCCGAAAATTTCATCAAAATCGGATAACAAATAATAAAGCAATTGAATTTAAAATATATAAAATAAATATTTTGTGAAAACAGTCGTCATGAATATTCATTAGGCGAGCTGACGATGTCACATCTCCACTTTCCGTTTTCCTATGTTATTACATAGAATCATGATTTTTTTTCATTATTTCATACTTGTGTGAATAATATGTCTCCCTTATAATGAAATAAGTTGCAGCAATAAATATCTAATGCACTAAATCAGCGCTTCTCAACCGGTGGGCCGCGAAGCTCTCTAAGGTGGGCCGCAAGAAACTCCAAAGAAACAAAATTGGGGAAAATTATGGTATATTTAACATGTCCGAAAATGGTATGTTTGATCGGTCTCCGGCCCTGGGTCAAACTACGCTAAAGGCACGCCTATCATGCTATAGGTAGCATGTTGTGATATACATAGGCTACACATTGTACGATGGTTTTGATCTAACTTTGATGTGAACCTCAGGCCTCATGTATACATATTTTTTATGTAGTTAATTATTATCGCCCATTCAAATGCATTTATTTTTCAAACTGATTGCTTCGAATGTGCTTAAGAGCTTTATGTTCAAATTTCATGAAACATATAAATGGACCTTGTTTTAAAGCGAAAGGGTGAGGGTGGAAACAATTCTACTGTAACAAAGGTAAATGTGACTGTGAATACATTAATACATTAGATTTGGATTTATCATAACTGCGCAGTGATGCAAAAGCAATGTGTGTCGAATGTGCTGAATTTATTCTCAAATAAGGCGCTTAAACCGTCAGAGCTTCAGAGACACCTAAACACAAAACATCCAGGAGAGCCAAAAGAGTGTTTCGGTAGGAAAAAGGCTGGATTTAATTCACAGCAGAACACTTGCGTACAGAAGGGGGGGGGGGGGGGCTCTTGGCCCCAAATATTTCATGACCAAGAAAAAAAAGGAAAGAAAAGGAATAAGGGTGAAATATAATATTATTTTTGGAATATTGTGTCAAAATCTATCACAAACTTGGATTTTTGTAATAAAAATGTCGAAATTTTTGCTTGCTCGCCATGCTCGCAACATTTTATCAATTGTACGCGATACGCCATATCAAGCCCCCTCATTTTTTTGGCTCAACCACTGCTGCAGAAGATCATAAAGTTACGCACTAATATGCTCTTTATAATGGTCGAGACAAGTAGTCACATCCTTAAAAAAAATAGTAGGTGGGCCTCGACAAAAATCTGAGAGTCAAAGTGGTCCTCGAGTAAAAAAAAGGTTGAGAAGCACTGCACTAAATCATTTGTCAATACAATTTCTCTAGTACTTGGAGGAAAAAAATTGGAAATTTCATATAATAAAATGCAAAAGAACAAGTGGAGATGTGATATCATCAGCCAACCTAAAGAATATTCATGACTACTGTTTTTACAAAATATTACTTAACTTTAAATTCAATAACTTTGCTTTTTGTTATCCGATTTTGACGAAATTTTCGGCATTTTGCTCGATGAATTCTACTCTATTTATTGGGCTTATTAATTACTTTCAACCTGGACCATCCCTTTAAATGAGCGTAGTCCTGATAGATGAGTACTCCTCATGGCCGTGATCTGGCAAAACTACGTATCTCCTTTTTTGCCATTCCGAGATATTCGAGCTTGAATATTTTACATTGCTTCTTTTGCTTTTCTTGGAAAAGTGGAAAATGGTATATCGATTTTTTTTGTTTACCTTTGATCTGCGGAACTTATATAAGCTATTGGCACAAAAAACTAGTTGATTTACTCATTTAATCTTCTAATTTTTCACTTTTTTAAAAACATACGCACTTTTGCCTGATAAAATCGATGACACACTCCGAGCTTTTTATCAGGCAAAACTACGTATGTTCTAACTTATCAGGCAAAACTACGTATGTCACAAGGTACGCGGCCGCGTGGCAAATGTTTATCAGGCAAAACTACGTATCTCTAACTTTGCCATGCGGAGGACATATTACGTAGGCCTGATAAACATTTGCCACGCGGCCGCCGCGTACCTTGTGACATACGTAGTTTTGCCTGATAAACATTTGCCACGCGGCCGCGTACCTTGTGACATACGTAGTTTTGCCTGATAAACATTTGCCACGCGGCCGCGTACCTTGTAACATACGTAGTTTTGCCTGATAAGTTAGAACATACGTAGTTTTGCCTGATAAAAAGCTCGGAGTGTGTCATCGATTTTATCAGGCAAAAGTGCGTATGTTTTAAAAAAGCGACCGGTAAAATGCAGAATTTGGGAGATACGTAGTTTTGCCTGATAAATCACCTTCTTTTGCGGCTATTGTTCTGGCAAAACTACGTAAGTAGACTTACGTAGTTTTGCCTTTTAATTCTCGTCAAAGCTTGAAAAACTACTTTTGTAAGTCGACTTACGTAGTTCTGCCTTTTAAATTTAGTGATTTTTTTGAGAATTTTACAAAAACTGGGTTTCATATCTCCCAAAATAATTGGAGTTAGAATTTGAAATTTTGACAGATGAAAGAGCGTATTCAATATTATAAGAAACACTAAAAAACTGAAAAACGCCAAAAAATGACTTACGTAGTTTTGCCAGATCACGGCCGTCCTTCTTGGCACTCAATTCGCCGACTCAAGCAAGCATCATCTCATTTATCCAATAATCCAACTACTCAAGCTTATTTAACTCTTTAACCTTTTTCTGTTTTACAGTCATTTTCAGAACTACACACATTTTCAAGAAATAGAAGTAAAATTGATAGGCGAGAAATTGGAAGATTGAGAGTAGGTCCTTATAGAGTAATATATGAAGTCGAGATGTTATGGTTTCTGGGCTTGACAGCTATGACATATAGATCGCGTTAGTGATATCGGGTCCGGTCTGAGCGTTTCTGGGCGACCGCGCGTTTGTTAGCCGACAAAGCCAGCATGCATTTGTGAACCACTTTCAATTTGCCATTCGGTTTTAGTCTGAAATGTATTCATTAAAAGGTTAAACGTTATCACACTGTAATAAGATGAAAAAGGGGCTTATCAAAGGTATGTTTCACAGAGGGACATGTTCGTCAAAAGACGCGTGATTTACTATGATATTTTTTTCATTTTTGACAATGGAAAAAATGACAATTTTTAGGCAGAAAAGTGCTTTCATCGTTTACTTTTGTCCTTAAATAATTTATGATTTTTCTACCTATAGGGGGGGGGGGCAAAATCTCGTTTTGCCTCCCAAAAATTTTATTGGAGGGGGGCAAGTGCCCCCTGCCCCCCCCCCCCCGCTTCCGGCGCCCCTGGTACTAAGTGCCATGTCGCTTGGAGTTCAGAGGCCCAACAATGATCAAAATTTATCACGAAAACAAATTTGCACAACAATAACAATTAAAAGCTAGTAAAATCCTTCGATTTCATTGGCTGATTTTTAAACTTGTCATAGAAATTGTGCATTTGTTACTTTAACAAGTCTTCGTGAAACGGAGCCTAGATTTGAATCATAATTTTGACAAAGGAGCTAAGCTCCTTGACTTAAACAGGATTTCTAACAAGATATATCATTTCTTCTGCCAGTTATAAAGTATTGAATTTTGAAATTCAAAATATTCGGTGTTGGCTCTAATATTGTGTACAATGTCAAGTGGAGACAAATGATTTTAACAGAATTTGGCCTAGCTTGACTAAATGTGTTTTAAGAGTAAAACAGTGAATGCATTCAAATGATGCCACTCTTGTGACCATGTGCATCTTCTGCAAATTGGCAAGATCAAATATGGCTGCCGGAACATGCGGATTAAACATGAAAATCATAAACTTGCCTACACATTGTCTATAAGATTCATGTAATTGTGTTGCAAGAGTGAAAGTCTCTTAAATCTTTTTCTTTTTAATTGATTTTTGACAGAATATTTTTTTCCTTGATATTCGAACACGGGTCGTGTGGTCCAGTGGTTTGAGCATTGGACTCATAATCGCAAGGTTGTGAGTTCGAATCCCAACTCTGCCATTGTCTCCACTTTGATAAAAAGGCCCAAGAGTGATATCTGTCGTCTATTATGTCAGCCACTATGGCTGATTAACCTAGACGTAAAATGTTTCCAAGATAATTGGTTATATACCAGCTTGGCGTTTACCAGCAAAAAATGCTGTCCTGCCGAGTTCCTGCGGGAGTTACCACAAACAGAAACAGAAACAGAATGGGCGGCCATTGACCGTTCGATATGAAAAAAGGATATGAAAAAAATTGTCTGTCCCCAAGACTCCCCATTTACAATTTACAAAATACTTAAAGGTCAAGTCCACCTCAGAAAAATGCTGATTTGAAGCACAATGCTGAAAATTTTATCAAAATCGGATAAGAAAGTTATGACATTTCAATGTTTCGCTTATTTTTAACAAAATAGTTATATGAACGAGCCAGTTACATCCAAATGAGAGAGTCGATGATGTCACTCACTATTTCTTTTGTTTGTTTTTTTGTATGAATAATACAATATCTCAATTTTTACGAATTTGATGATTAGGACCTCCTTGCCTGAAGCACAAAATGTTAAAAAAATGGAATCCCACGTGTTCAGGGAGGAAAAAACTCATTTCACATGACAATGACGAGAAAATAAAAATATTCCATATTCCATTTATAAAAATACAAAGAAATAGTAAGTGATGTCATCAGTTCCTCATTTGCATACCGACCGGGATGTGCATATAACGTATTGTGAAATGAAGCGAAATTTTAAAACGTAATTACTTTCTTATTTTACATCCGATTTTGAAATTTTCAGCATTGTGCTTGTTGAATTTTTCTCTTTTTATTCAAATCAAGTTTTTGTTGGGGTGGACTTGTCTTTTAAGGGCCTATGGGCCATTTTGAACTTTTAATTACAGTTTCTATCACCTACATGGCAGAAGAAATGTTTTAATATATAATGATATATATGTTTTATTGTCCAACTTAAAGTGATTGGTAAGCATTGGTTAGACTTTTAAAAAATCTGAGCTAGAAGGTCACACTTGTCACCTGTGTCTGTGATATGTTACAAAAATGAAGCCCAGAAAAAAATTGCGTTCGAAAAAAAAAATATTTAGTGCTTCAAAAATTGAAATATAAAGTGACCGGAAACATCATCTTAATTTCATCCCATACACTTATGTGTACTATTTAGGTGTCTATAAGACGCCTATTTACAAAATCGGGGTTTGCCTTGTAGTTTTAGCTTTTCATTCTCAATTCTTAAGCTATTACGTGGAGACTATTCAAGTATCGCGCTGCGCACTACAAACGCGCATTTTTATTTTTATTTTTGACTGCAGAATAGGAGAAACTTAAATGGATGGTCGAGGCTGAAAGTATTCATAACTTAAATTGATGGTCCCAGCTGAAATACATGGAGTAGAATTCACTGAGCAAAATGCTGAAAATTTCATCAAAATCGGATAACAAATAGTAAAGTTATTGCAGTTTAGAGTTAAGCAATATTTTGTAAAAAAAGTCGTCATGAATATTCATTAAGTGGGCTGATGATGTCATATCCCCACTTTGTTCTTTTGTATTTAATTATATGAAATTAGGTTTTTTTTTCCTCCAAGCACTAGAAAATTGGATTGGCAACCGATTTAGTGCATTAGGTATTTATTGCTGCAACTTATTTCATTATAGGGGAGACATATTCAATAATGGAAAAAATGTGATTTTATGTAATAACATAAGAAAACGGATAGTAGACATGTGACATCATCAGCCCACTTAATGAATATCCACGACGAATGTTTTCACAAAATATTGCTTCACTTTAAACTTCAATAACTTATTTGTGATCCGATTTTGATGAAATTTTCGGCATTTTGTTTAGTGAATTCTATATTTTCAGCTCGGACCATCCCTTTTATATGGAGGCTTAAAAGTGCCACCGAGATGTTGAGATAATTATCTCGGGAAGTCGACATCTTGATAGCAAAAGATAAGATGACGAGATCCTGGATCTCATCATGTCGACATCTTTTAGAAGAGATGATGAGATGACAAGATCCCGGATCTCATCATGTCAACATCTTTTAGAAGAGATGTTGAGATGACAAGATCCCGGATCTCATCATGTTGACATCTTTTAGAAGAGATGATGAGATGACAAGATCCTGGATCTCATCATGTTGACATCTTTTGGAAGAGATGATGAGATGACAAGATCCCGGATCTCATCATGTTGACATCTTGTAGAAGAGATGATGAGATGACAAGATCCTGGATCTCATCATGTTGACATCTTGTAGAAGAGATGATGAGATGACAAGATCCTGGATCTCATCATGTCAACATCTTAAGAAGAGATGTTGAGATGACAAGATCATCTCATCATCTCATCATCTTTTCTACAAGATGTCAACATGATGAGATCCGGGATCTTGTCATCTCAACATCTCTTCTAAAAGATGTTGACATGATGAGATCCGGGATCTTGTCATCTCATCATCTGTTCTAAAAGATGTTGACATGATGAGATCCAGGATCTTGTCATCTCATCATCTCTTCTAAAAGATGTCGACATGAGATCCAGGATCTCGTCATCTCAACATCTCTTCTAAAAGATGTTGACATGATTAGATCCAGGATCTCGTCATCTCAACATCTCTTCTAAAAGATGTTGACATGATGAGATCCAGGATCTCGTCATCTCATCATCTCTTCTAAAAGATGTCAACATGATGAGATCCAGGATCTCGTCATCTTATATTTTGCTATCAAGATGTCGACTTCCCGAGATAATTATCTCAACATCTCGGTGGCACTTTTAAGCTTCCATACTTTTAAGTTCTGACAAGAAAATTTAAGAGAGGTTTATACCTGGTCGATGATTAGTAAGAGTGACTGAAAATAGGATGAAGATGAGAGATAATGCTCCAAGGGAAAAGAGGATTATTAGCCCAGTCCGACGGGTACCGAGCCTCGTCACGGATCCTCTCGGGAAAAATGGGAACTCCATCTCGGTAGCCAACGTCCTGAAAATTCAATGGTCGAGAAATACAGGGGCAGATTGCACGAAAGGGTCTTTGTAAGAATCGTCTTTCGTGTCGCCCATTTGTTATGATGCGCCATGTGAAACGCATTTTAAATAAATCATCTGCAAACATCTTTTTATTAATCCGTTATTGTAAACAAAGTATTTGTGTATAAAAGATGTGATAAATCATAAAATTAAATACAAATTGATTTAAATGCTAGCTAACAAATTTTATTTCAGAAATATCCTGCATACAGCCCGTCATAAAAGATGGGCGACACGAAAGACGGTCCTTGGAAAGACCCTTTCGTGCAATCGGCCCCTGGGCTCTTGATAGTATACATTTTGATCGAGGTTTTTTTTCACTCTTTAATAACTGTGGGAGGTCATTACCATATAATGCACATGGAGTTCTTGTGCTCCTCCCCCACGAAAAAAGGAAAAAAAAGGACAGAAGAGAAAAAAAAGATAAAAAGTTGAAAGTCCATAGAACGAAGGAGTAGGAAGAACTAAAATTACATGTAAAAAAAACTTTAATTTATTATGCGTGTGAATTTATTATAACAAAAACCTTACTCAAGCTTCGCTCTTGATCTCCCTTTACAATGGCGCTAAAATTCCCCTTTTTTCATTTATTGGTTATTGCCACATTTTTCATAACAAAATTATCGACAAGAAAATTCATTTCTAGAATGAATATCGTTAATTGTAAAATACTTGCATTTGCCAATAATATTTATTGACTAATGCAAGTATTTTACAATTAACGATTTTCATCAGCGATTGACTTTTAATCTTTTTTTTTATTGACACTGCTCATGATATCGTGGCCAACTCTTATACGCGTCTTGTAACTAGCCTACGAACAATGAAGGAAAATGGTGACAAGATCATCGGTATCTGCTCATCTTCTTACATTATTTTGCTTAATATAGGGATTAATTCTAGTGTTAAAAAATGAATATACGTAATACTCTACACTGTGTGTAGAACTGCCATCTTGGATTTAAAAAATAATTGCATCTGCCGATAGATATCAGGAATCGCAAAATATTCGTTTTAATGAATAAATATCATATCAATTACTTTATGATATTTATCAACCGAAACGAATATTTTACGAATCGTGAAATAAATCGGCAAATGCAAGTATTTTTAAAAACTAGGTTGCAGCTCTGCACGCGTGTGGTATCTAGGTATCGCTAACAAAAGAAATAAAAATGGCGACGTAAACATACGGGGTAAGTGAACGCTATTGCTCTTAACATTTTTTCAATTTTACTACTATTTATTTAATGAAAATTAGATAATAAAATAGGGGTAAACATAAAACTTGCCCATGTACATAACTTTGGGCGAAAAAGAAAAAATAAAATTGGTGATTTAGGTCTAGGTTCACCACGGGTATAATCCTTACCTCTACAGCCAGGCATGGGAAGCAAGGCCAGGCGTTAGGGGAGTAACCCTACGTAGGTAGAAGACTTACTAAACTCCCCAGACGCCTCCAGGCTAGTTCAACACGGGTAATCCTGGCCTCTACAGCCAGGCATATAAAGCAAAGCCATGCAGGCGTTGTGGCGTGCGCCTGTAATCCAAGCTGTGGGGAAGTTACAAATTGATGCAGAAGTTCGAGCCCTGATCACGTCTTTCGGATGGTGACGTTAAAGGTCGGTCCCAGACGTAAATAATCATACCTGATTGATACACGTCTGTCAAAAACTAAAAATACTAGAGGAGTAACCCTACGTAGGTAGATGAATTTACTCCCCTGACGCCTCCAGGCTAGATATGGCTACGTACCACCCCAATACCTGAAACTTCAGCCCCCGAGATTTCTACTTCTTTTCTAAAATCTAGCTCTCAATTATGTAAACGGGATACAACATCATTTCCGACATTTCTACGCTATCGATTTCATTTTAAAAAATGAGAAAAATATGAAAAGACGGGGAGACTTGCCCGATGTTTACGCCGCCATCTTGTTTCCTATTGCTCTTCCTCAACGTTTTTAATATTTTTCTCATTTTTCGATGAACATTGAACGGGCGGTACAAGCAGATAAATGGGAAAGAATTCCTGGCTTCGTGGAGAGTAAGCAAACGTTAGTGATTTATACCCCGCAGAAACCTCCTGGCTACCCACTCAGGCACTTGTTCACTGCTACCACCCTGCCTGTGGTGAATCTACAGGTAGGACTATGGTTAGACAGGAATAACCGTCGTTTCTGGGGATTTATTGAACAATTTCTGACATTTTACTACAATCCCCATTTACCGACGGCAATGTGTCAGTACGAGCCTTCATGTGTAATCTGGTCCGACAATTCGGCGGACGGGTTTTGTCCAGATTTGTTACTTCTTTTAGATTCTAAATGACATTATATTATCTTGGACGAAGGTCCACTATTTTCGTTAGACTCTAATGTTTCTATTGATATCATATACCGGTACATTTTATAACATTTTGAAAATATAAGTTACCGATGAGTTATATTCCCCGGGTTATTCCTTATTTCTTGACTTTCTGCCGGAGAGGAAAATATGGCAGCCGTCAACGAGTTGTGCTTTTATCAAGGGTTTCCGATTAAATTTTCGATATCTTGGCCAATTTTTTTTTTTTTTTTTAAGGAAGGAAAGGAGATGAAGCGTTTCAAAAGTGAAAAGCAACAGGGCTTATATTTTGATTAGTGAAGATATTTCATGCAACAAGAAGAATCTTTATCTAGAATGAAGAAACTAGAAGACGTTGATGGAACAATCACCCTTTCTTTATTATTTTGTGGAAAAGATATATAGGTACACAAATATTACCTAACTTACAATTAATTAATTTTGAGCATGAATTTGCAAGGTATGAAGGGTTTTCTCAAGGAGCTCTTGGCTCATTCACTAAACCACTTTTAGCCCCAAAAAGGGGGTAGAAAGAAAAAAAAAAGGGGAATGGAATGCACATGACAGTAAATCTTCTTAGTCTAATTTAAAGGCATAACCTTAAATCAGTTTCATAAAAGAATAAATATTGCTAGAGAAGGTAATAGACAGGATGAATAGCTCTGTGTGCATTTACAATTTTGCATCATTGCTGGTGACTATGTATTACGTCTTTTTCTATCGCACATCCAGGTTTTTGTTTTTGTTTGGTTGTTTGTTTGTTTTTATAATAAGCACACGGGATGACTCTTCCAACAATTAGAATGTTTGAAATTTTATTAATGGTTATTGATCTACATATTCAATGAAACAAAAAAAAATGAAGGAATAGAAAGATTTGCTTCAGGCAGATAGCTTTAATTGGCAGAGAACATCATTTGAATAGAGCTATATGTTACAATGGCTCTAAACAAATTAGCATGGGCAATTTGAATAGCTTCATTAACGTTATTGAATGTAACCAGCTAATTGAGAGGCAAGAAATCTGCTTTATTTTGTTCTAGTTGTTTTTATTAAAACGACGCTATTTTATATGGAATCTTAAGTATTCTACCATTTATTTTATTGATTTTCCTTTTCTTCATTCCTTTATCATGTATCATGCTAGTTTAATAAATGGCACATGGTTATAGTAGTTCTTCTCATACCAAATCTCAATTTGTATTGGTTTACAGAAGAATAACAAAAGAAGCCACTCGGCAAGGGTGAATCGGAAAATGATTGTTTTGCATCATGCCTTAATGATTAATTGTTCACTGAACTCAACTTGATTGAAATAATTTCGATCAATGAAAGCGATGCTATGTCAAGTGCTATGTTGGTCAGGTTCTTTTTTTTATTATTTTGATCGCGTGTTACATTATTACACATACCACTTGGCAACACTCAGTTGATCATGCATACCTGAATGTCTGTTCATATTTAGCCAGCTTTTGTAATTTGTTTTCATTATGAAAGGAATGTCAAAAGGAATAAAATCACCTTATTTGTTTTTATGATAGTCGACATTACATTCCACTTGACAGGGAAAATTCCACATTGTTGTGAATAGAATTGTTACGCTGATTATTTTTGTCCATCCCAAATTGAATACGAATGTTTTTTTAGGGCGGGGTGCTGGATGGTAGATTGGCTTTAAAGAGTGGGTGGATAGCAGATGGTATAAATTGGCTTTAAAGAATGTCATAAAAGCTTGCATTCAAGCATTGTCCAACGGAGTTTATACATATTCAGTGGCTGACCGTGGCCCGGAGGACGCGAGGCGTTGGGGGGGGGGGGGCGGCATTGTTCACAGACAATGCAGTGCCCCCCCCCAGTGCTTAGTCTCGTCCGGGTCGCGGTCCGCTACTGACCACTCCGCAAGTATCAGTCAATTATGCGTACCTTGCATTGACTAAATTTAAGGACTTTTTTTTTTATTCATCCAAACTTTCACATTTATGGGTACAGTGCCGGTTTAAAAAAGATTTCATTCGATACCGTATTATACTTTGTATACCAGAATTTCACATCTCAATTATTGTAAGAGGGGGTCTGATATCATGCATCAGTATGCCATTATGTTCGATCAAAAAGACAAGCTACAATGCTGGATGTTAATACATTGTATTATATTCTTATATACATGCCACTCAGCAAGGTTGAATAGAAAAATCATTGTTTTGCATCATGCCTTGATGCCTGACTGTTTACTGAACTTCAAGGTTGAAATAATTACGATGAAATCGATGCTATATCAAGTGCAACATTGATTAGGCACTTTTTTTTTTTTTTTGTTTGATCGCATGTTACGTTTTTACACATGCCACTTGCAACACTCAGTTGAACATGTATACCTTATTGTCCGTATTTCGCCAGTTTTGAATATATTTTCATTAAGAGTGGAATGTCAGAAGGTATAAAATTACTTTAATTGTTTTAATGATAGTTTACATTACATTCCACTTGACAAGGGAAATTCCACATTATTGTGAATGGAATTGTTACTCTGATTATTTTTGGTCATTTAAACATTGGCCAACGGAATTTATACAGAGTCATGTCATTCCGCAAATTGTGCGTGCCTTGTATTAACTAAAACTAAATGATCATTTTTTTTATTCATCCAAATTTTCACAGTTATCAGGGTGGAGTGTCGGTTAGAAAAAGATTTGACACAATACCGTATTTATACTTTGTACACCAGAATTTCACATCCCAATTATTGTAAGAGTGGAGCTGATATCTCCATCGGTATGCCATTATGTTCATTCTAAAAGTTACAATGATTGAGGTTAATACAATGTGTACCTCTTTCACACATGCCACTCGGCAAGGGTGAATAGGAAAACGACTGTTTTGCATCATGCCTTAATGCCTAATGGTTTATTGAACTTGATTGAATTAATCAAGATAAATGGTATCGTTGCTATGTCAAGTGTTATATTGATTAGGCATATTTTCTCGGTTGTTTGATCACTCGTTACACGTTTCAAACATGCCACTTGGCAACACTCAGTTGATCAGGCATACTGTCGTATTTCCACAGTTTTGAACATATTATTAAGAGTGAATTGTCAAAGGGTATAAATTTATCTTAATTGTTTTTTTAAGTGATAGTCACATTGCATTCACTCGACTGGGAAAATTCCACATTGTTACGAGTGGTCAGATATACTGCATCGGAATGCCACTATGGTCGTTCAAAACTGAAGATCAATGCTTGAAGTTAATATATTGTGTACCTCATATACATGCCAGTCGTCAAGGGTGGGTCGGAAAATATTTGTTTGGTATTATGCCGGGGTATCATGCCTTAATGCCCTCTTGTTAATTTAACTTGAGTAGGCTCTTATGTGCTGTTGTTGGTCGCGAGATAGATACTTAACATCTTGAAGCAGATTTTTTGAGAATGGAATAAATAGATACTTGGGCCCTTGGGTGTGATATTGTTACTCTTTCACAAGATTAAGTCCGGTATGATGACAACAAACCTTGGTCCTGATGATTAGTTAGGAAGGGGGCTTTAGGCAAGTGAGCTGACTTAATGAGGAAATAAATGGTAAACAAATTGTTAGCCTTTTCTTTTTTTTTAACTAAGCATACTGATGAAGTATGTCGAATAGTAGCCGCTTAAACTATTTTGTATATACCTGATATATCTCAATAACAAAGGAAGGAAACAGATAAGATGGTGGATAAAAAAGCTTATTGTAGGGGGATGTCCTATATTTCGATTAAGATATAGTCAGGAAACCGTTGACAAAACGGCCTTTCAAGCGTAAAGGTGCATTGTTTTATGTTCTGTTTATAATTAATTCTTTATTAATACTTCGCCTCATTATTACCCTGGGAAAACTAACTTTCATGAATGCGAAGATGTCGTCAATTTAAAATTGTGCTTTTTTGAAAGGTAATCATTGTATCGAGAATATTTTTAATGGGATACAATTATTAAAGGGGAAGTAGCCCCTGACATGGGGTTTATAGTGAGAATGGAAAGGGATCGTTAGCGGGTACAGGTCATAATCTGTCGGGTCTGATGCCCTTTTTTTTTGAAAAAAATGAAATCTACTCTTTTTTTAGAAACGTGCATGTCATGTTTATTAACATGATTAAAGACATTGCAAATAATATACAAAAGAAAAAAAGAAAGATAATTGATATTATTTCAAATTATTTTGGTTTTTAATTTCAATCCTTTATTATGTCTCATATATTGGCATTGGTTTCTTTTTTATATTTTGGCATTTGATTCCTTTCATTTTAATGTTTTTTGTCGTTTTGTTGTTTAAATTCATTTTCCTAGGTGTCGGGGGGGGGGGGGGCGGCGAATACGGGAATTATAGGTTAAGTTCTAATGCTTACGACACTATGGCGATTCCCTTTGTTGTGTGTGAATTGGGAGGTGTGTCTTTGTGGGGAATGTATGGTTATTGTTTGTTATGTATCTCTCTGTCCGCATGGGTGTAGACGTCTCAGTGAAAATGATGTTAGGATCAAGGATAGCAGATGTGTATTTGAAAGTGCCTCGCCGTCAGTATTTAGAAGCAGTAAAATGTGGACAAGTATATTATTACTTATAAATAATTTATATGGAGTGTAGCACTAGTAAGATATCCATTGATTGTAATTTCATCTCTCTAAATGTAAAAGGGATAAGAGAAGAATCAAAGAGGAGAAAAATTTTTGATTGGTGTCGTGATAAACGTTCAGATATTGTATTTTTACAGGAGACATTTAGTACGAAAGATATCGAAGAGAGGTGGAAAAAACAATGGGTTGGAAATATATATTTCAGTCATGGTACGAGTCATAGTAAAGGAGTTAGTATACTTGTAGATGCTAAGCTAGATGCCCAAGTTTTAAAAGTCATTGCTGATGAAGAAGGTCGGTTTATAATTTGGAAATGCAACATACAGGGGTTTGATTTAGTTTTAGCAAACGTTTATTTCCCAGTTCGTGGGAAAGAATCGGAGCAAATAACTTTTTTGAGGAAGCTCAATACAACATTAAAAAGAATAAATGAGAATAATTACCCCATAATAATAGGAGGAGATTTCAATATGATACGAGATAAAGACCTAGATTATAGGGGTACTTGTAAGCAAAATATGAATTCCAAATTTGAATCTCTTTTCAATGATTTTTTGATTGAATATAAATTGATAGATATATGGAGGAAAAGAAATGGAATTAAAAAACAATATACCTACAAACAAATGAACCCTTTCATGCAAAGTAGATTGGACTATTGGTTTGTATCAGAAACTTTAGAAGAGATTATTTCAAATTGTAAAATACTTCCATCCTTAGCACCAGATCATTCAGCAGTTCAGTTGCATTGCTATAATCTGCCATCTGATTTAAAATTTAAAAGTTCTTACTGGAAATTCAATAATAGTTTATGTAACGATGAAGATTTTAAGAAAAAGATGAAAGAGGAAATTTTAAGATTGAAGGAAGAATTTAAAGAAGAAATTGCAGATAAGAGAGTTCTCTGGGATTTTCTAAAAATGAAAATTGGCAGTTTTACAAGAAAATATTCTAAAGAAAAGGCTAAGATACGGAAGGAAAAAATAAAGATTTTGGAGAAAGAAATATTGGTTTTAGAAAACGATCTTTTAGGAAAGGTAGACAGGCAAAAAATAGAATTATTAGAAGGTAAACAAAATGAATTAAAAGCAATTTATAATTACGTAAATGAGGGAGTGAAGGTAAGATCTAGAGCATCATATTATGAAAACGGTGAAAGAGATACAAGGTATTTTACTCAACTGATGGAATCTAATAAAAGAAAAACAGTAATACGTAAACTAATGATAGAAGGAAAAATCAGTTTTAATCAAAATGAAATAATTCAAGAAATACAAAGATTTTACAGTAAATTATACTCGCAACAGGAAGGCGAAAAATACGAGATTATGGAAGATACCTTTTTTCAAGATATACCGGAATTAGAACCGGCTTCAAGAGACATTTGTGAAGGAAAAGTTACTCAAGGTGAATGTTTGGAAGCTTTAAAACAAATGAAACTTAATAAAACACCGGGAAACGATGGGCTTAGTGTTGAATTCTATTTAGTATTTTGGTCTATAATAGGAGATTTGATAGTAGACGCTTTAAATGAATCTGGCTAAGGGGGAACTTTCGGCACATCAAAAACAAGCAGTTATTATTATGTTTGCGAAAGACGGAAAAGACCCTTTGTTTACTAAGAATTACAGGCCAATTTCATTACTGAATGTCGACTATAAGATTTTAGCAAAAGCTCTCTCAATAAGAATTAAAAAAGTATTGCATGAAATTATTCATATTGATCAGGTTGGATATATAAATGACAGAAATATAGGAGAGGCAGTAAGGTTAATAGACGACATGATTTTTTATACGAAACAAAATAATATTCCGGGCTATTTAATGGCAATAGACTTTGAAAAAGCATTCGACTCTGTGTCCCACGTATTTTTACAAAATGTTTTACGTCAGTTCGGTTTTGGAGCATCTTGGTGTAGATGGATTAAAACATTATATAATAAAGCCTCAAGCTGTGTTTTTAATGGAGGCATATCTACAGGGTATTTCTGCGTTGAAAAGGGGGTAAGGCAGGGGGACCCGCTCTCTCCCTATTTATTTATTTTATGTATCGAGGTCTTAGCTCATTCGATTCGTAAAAATTCCGATATACGTGGAATTCACTTTGGTGATTTTGAAGTTAAACAAATACTTTATGCAGATGATATGACCCTTTTCATAAAAGATCCGTTATCAATAGATAACATAGAAAAAACCTTTGAAAATTTTGAAAAAATATCAGGTTTGAGAATAAATAAAGACAAAACCTTTATTTTGCTGTTAGGCCCCCTCTCCGAAGAAAACGTTAGAATGCCTTTTGGTAAAGTAGTAGAAGTCATTAAAATATTGGGTATAACTTTTTCATTGGATGTGGAGGTACAGGAAAGGATAAATTATAAAGAGATCTTAAGCAAAATTAAAAATTTGTTGAATTGGTGGAAACAGAGAGATCTCACTCTAATGGGAAAAATTCAATTGTTGAAAACATTTGCACTCTCGAAAATAATTTTTGTATCGTCACTCACCCCAGTACCACCTTGGGTTTTTCATGATATTGAAACGTTAATGTTTGAATTTTTATGGAATGGGAAAGACAAAATAAAAAGGAACATTATGTGCATGGATTACGAAAAAGGAGGGCTTAGAATGATAGATTTTAACTTATTTGTATTTGCACAAAGGATTGTGTGGTTAAAGAGACTCATACTCGGAGATTCGAAAATAGGATGGAAACGATTTTTTATAAATAGGACACGTAATTTTGGAGGCTTACTAATACTTTTTAGTAACATATCTTTAAATTTGTGCAGATTGTCCCTACCAAGCTTTTACATAAGTATGTTGGAAATATGGGGTGCTACGAAAGAAATATTGCTTAAAAAGGAAACGTCAAAAAGAAATGAGATATTCTTTAATAATAAATTTATACGTTTGGACGGAAATATGCTATTTGAAGAAAGCTTATTTCTTAGAAATATTTATAAAATACATCATTTAGTTGATGACAGGGGTAATTTTAAATCATCTAGAGCCTTCCAGAGGATGGGATTAAAAGAAGATGAGATAGAATATCTCCACACAGTATATAAAAATATTCCAGCAACGTGGAAATGTCTCTTGAAGAAAACAGACACATGCAGGGACACAGCTTTAAATTTCGAATTTATGTTTCATGGAAATGTGAACACAATAGCTAATGTTACATCAAAGAAAATCTATGAAGCTTTGTTAAACATGAAATCTGAGAGGTCATGCGCTGTTAAAAACATTGAAAGAATATATGACTTTTCTGAAAAAGATACTGATACAATATTTTTAAGACCTAGGGTAGCTACCTTAAATAGCAAGTTAAGGGAGTTTCAATTTAAAATGCTGTATGAACTTGTATATACTAAAAAATATTTGTTTAGATTTAAATTATCAACACATAATCTATGTTCGTTCTGTGGCAAATGTGAAGAGACATATGAGCACATATTCTTCACCTGCGAATACATAAAAACTTTATGGAAAGACTGTGGTTGTTTATTTAAATTACGTCAAATAGAAAATGTTAATTGGAAGGATATTCATATTGGAGTTAAGGTTTTTGATATAGGGAAGGAACAATTACTAAATCATATTATCTTTCTAATTAAATTTATGATCTTTGAGCATAGTAAGGCTAAAAGAAGACCCCCAACCCCTCAAGAGATAAGGAAAAAGATATTGGAAAATGAAAAGGAGGAAAAAAGAATAGCAGAGGCACGTGGAAAATTATCCGGTCACCTGAGGAAGTGGGACAACTTTCACACTTCACGATGACGAGGCACTCTGAATCCATTTGTTTTTGTTTTTAATTAATGCATGATATGCACTTATTTTCATGACAGCTGCCTTAACACTTATGCGGACAGATGAAATGCATTTGATCTGGTGGAGGTATGTGTGTGTGAGGGTGTGGGTGTGTGTGTGTGTGTGAGGGTGTGTGGGCAGGGGGTGTTTGTGCGTGAATCGGTTTGAGTGTGATGGGGGTGGGATGTGAGTGTGCGGGAAGGTCCGAAGATTATCAATAGTAATTCTTCTCTCATAAATCCCATATTTTAATAAACTTACAGGTTTCTTTACAGAGTTTTCTTTGTGATAAATGGTGAATAATTTGATTTTAGGCTGTACTTTGTTTCGCTTCAATTAACATATGTATTATGTATATATAAAAATGTAAGAGAAAAGAATGTACATCAGACACTTACAACAAATTGAATTGATTTAGAATTTATTTATGACATTGTTTAAATTCATTTTTGTTAAGAATTGTCAAATGTAACCATAATATTTGTAAGTTCAAATCAAACTTTGTAATGAACGTTATATTTTACTATGTTCAATTGTGTTTTATGAGAGAAGAGAATAAAAGATTACTAAAAAAAAAAAAAAAAATCAATGCGAGCGACCAGTTCCGAACGCACGCACATCAATATGTCCAAGCGCAGCGCAAAGCAGCGGCACAAATCGCGATAGGTAGCGACTGGTAAATACGTCTGTAATGATGATGACGTCATCCAAGATGGCAACTTACCTTGACCAACGAAAGGATTGAAGATGACGATGTTTCGATCATCATTTCAAAAGAATTAGCGGTAACTGAGGTCTAAGGTACGATATTTCTGAATTTTAAACATTTTTTTCGTAAATATGGATGTGATTTCTTTTTCATAATATGACATTTCTTGTACAAAAAAACGATCGGAAAATCGGGTTCCCGCTGTTCGATCTAACGTTACTGCTAAAATACGTTGTCTGTACGTACGGGCCTCCAAGCTTTTCAGTCTATGTATTGGTGAGTAAGCCAACGCAGTTCAGCGGAACAACCAAAATACAGAGACTGAAGCTTTTGGTCTAGACTATGGTATGCCAATGTTGTACAGAGCACACACTTCAAACAATCATTAAAATGTCACTTTTGTGACCAAAATTACTAATTTTCATACAGTTGCAATTAATTTTTCATTAGTAACTTGGGAATAATTTTTGTATTCACCAGAGCGCTCAAAAACTTGAAATTTGGGCATATTTTTGTGTACGCCCTCTATTGGTGGAAAGTAATATGGCAAGAAAATTTTCATTTTTTGATCTCTATTTTTAATTAAGAAAAAAATGATTTAATGAATCAAATTGAAATAAGAGCCAAGTAGTATGAATAATAGGTGTAATAAAACTGTCAGTGTAAAAGATTAAGCATTTGCCCAAAAGAAAGAGAAAATAAGCCAAACATTGCCACCCTTATTTTGCCACACATGGAGATATAACTGAGAACAAGGTTATATTATAACCTTGTTCATTGAATGAGTGCACTCAGGGATTCCTAGAAAACAAGGTTATACTTAGTAAATTAAGAGGCTTTTATAGGAGGAGATTATAATTTGTTTAACAAATTTTCGGCATTACTCCTATTTGTTTAAGATCAGTATGCTCTCATTTACTATCTATTGTCCACGGCGGACGGCATTTGAATAGTAATGAGTCAGAAAGAAGAGGATCGAGGGTATTTGAATTCCAGTTCATCGTGGCTTAACCGTGAACCAGAATAGCCTGGTGGTTGAGTCGCTGCCCGGAAAGCAGTAGATGGCAGGTTCGAATCCCGCTGGTTCCAATTTTTTCTGACTTATGATTTATGATTTTCATACAGATCGAGCATACTGATCTTATGATTTTCATTACAGATCGAGCATACTGATCTTAAACAAATAGGAGTAATGCCGAAAATTTGTTAAACAACAAGGTTATACTTATATCATGGAATGGGTGGTAATGTTATGGTGTATGTTGTACCACTTCCAAAACAAATGAGGTTGAATAATGATGACTTGATGTAATAGATAATCGAAAGAAAAATGCTCAGCGACAACAAATAAAACATTGAGAGTTAATTTACCTCCAAGACGAATGATGAAACAAGAATGGTCAAGAGTTGATTCCCGTCACCGTGCACGTTGATTGAGGAGATTAAACGGGCAAGGCATGGAGGCCAATCTACTGCAGGTTCATACGAACTGCCCGTCGTTTGGAGTTATACCTCGGTCACATTTGCTCCTCGGCGGCCGTACGGCGAGTCGAAAACAGCCGTTTTATTCATTTCTATTCAAACCACCTATATGTAGCTGGTACAAAAAAAATGTTAAAACGGCTGTTTTCGACTCGCCGTAAACGGCGCCGTAGAGCAAATGTGACCGACGTGTTACTTCATGGCCAATTTTGGCAAATGACCTTTTATTCCTTTCATGAATGAAAGGCAGATTTCAAAGCAAGTTATTATGTAAGCATGCCTTACATAGCTGAATGAGGAAATTGAATAGACCAGGAGACGAGAATAGCACACAAATGAACACTATGAAGGTGTTTCTTGCATTTCTACTTTGAATGCATTGACATCATGGTGTAGCTATAACAATGCACTTGGCCAACAGTAAAATAACAGTCGCTTGTGAACACATTTTGGGTTGTTCTTCTTTTTTTATAGATCTAATGAAACACAAAATTCAAAGGAATTTATGGCTTATTGGTCCAGACTCAATGACACGTCACACCTTAACGGAATCTTTCTATTGCACGATGTATCAACAAGGAAGTTCAACCTTGGCAACTTAGTGACGAAACATTCCTTCACTAGTTGAAATTTACTTTGCATACATTATTTTCAGTTTGATTTCATTCGTATTAGGCCTACATTGTACATGTATTCTGTTTGATTTGAATATGTTAGCAAATGGGTGCTTCGGGGTTTTGGAACTATTTCTTTTATGTCGTACTGAACCTGTATCATATGTATTGACATTCATGGTCGTTGGAAGCGGGGATGCTGGCCGGGGGTTGTTGTAGCACCCCCAAGATTTACCTGCATGGAGGACCACAGCACCCCCTTGAAACCAAGTTGGTAGCCTACGCTTTAATGTGGAAGTTATATCCAAATTTACGTTTACTTCTGACCAGCCCCTTTATGGCTCTTTTTTTATAGATAATTCAGCGCCCCCCCCCTTTTTATAAAAAAGCAGCCAGAATTCCAAGCCCCTGTTGACATATTGTCAAGCAAAGTTGGTTCTTGTCGAGCACTGGCGTCGATTGCACGGAAGGGTCTTTGTAAAGGCCGGCCACACCGCCCGAGCGTTGTTTGAGCGATCACATGGAGCGGCAGCGGAGAGAAAAAAAAAATCATCACCGCTCGCTACCGTTCACCATTTTCGATTTCGATTTTTTTTTGTCGATTTTTGTTTTCGATTTTTTTCTCCAATTTTGTGAGCGAAATTCGACCCTCTTTCCCTACCGCTCCACGACCGCTCCAACAACGCTCGGGCAGTGTGACCAGCCTGAACAACCTTTTTTCGGGTCGCCCATTTTTTTATGACGCGCCATATGAAGTAAACAAAATATTTGTTTATTAATCGATGTGATATCTCATGACATTGTAGGAAAATTTGATTAAAAGGCAAGCTAAGGAATATTATTTGTTTATCATAAATTTCAGAAACAACCCGGCCCACATACTGCGCATCGTAAAAGATGAGAGACGCGAAAGACGGTCCCTAGAATGACCCCCTTTCGTTCAATCGGCCCCTGGAGGCTTGAAATTGCCAGACATAGTAACCAAAGTTAATATGCAAATAAGATTCCTGGTATCGAAATTCACTGACACACACTTTTACGCTCTTTTTTTCATTCATGCTTGATGTACATGGATGCGTACATCGTTACTATGCGCAAATGATGGGAACCGAGGAACGTACATGACGTAGAGGGCAGCAACACATAGCAATCTAGGGCTCACAGGCCTAATTCATTTCCCCTAGACTCGTGTGTTAAAGTGGCACTTAAAAAAAATTCATAAAAAATAAGGAGGAAATTCGAGGGTTGAATGTTTACTACCAGTGGATAGGATAAATGTCTAAAATTCCATATCTGACCAGAAAAGGGTACATCGACCGGCTCATTTTAAAAATAAATCAGCATTTACGATGACTACACCTGACGGGACCGAATTCATCACTTGAGAGAGTAAAATGACCCTAATTCTTCCGCCAGTAAAAATGTAGTTCCATAGTGGTGAAATATCTTTCCAATTTGGAAAAA